>NW_028319420.1:0-301358 GCF_062004578.1 Staurois parvus
ACTGATCACTGTATTGGTGTTCTTAGGGATGTCAGTGAAAACAGGTCAGTTCCACCCAGTGTCAGAATGCCCACTGCAGTCCCGCTATAAGTTACTGATCGCCGTCATTACTAGTAAAAAACAAAAAAAAAAAACCCAGTATATATACCGCCATTTGTAAACACTATAAATTTCACGTAAGCCAATTAATTTACACATATTGGGATTTTTTTATAGCAAAGACATGGAGCAGAACACATTTTGGCTTAAATTTGTGATGAAATGTGATTTTTAAAAAATTTTTACTGGACATGTCTAAATGTCTAATAGCAAAAAGTCAAAAATATTGTTTTTTTTTTTCAAAATCGTCACTTTTTTTTTTTTTATTGTGCAAAAAATAAAAATGCATAGGCAATCAAATACCACCGTATCATTGACCAGCCGTAATGCAAAACAATGGCCTGCTCAGGAAGGGGGTTAAATCCTCTGGAGGGCAAGTGGTTAAAGGTTAATTCACCTTTTGTAACATGTTACCCCCATATTCAGAGTGTAACATGTTATGAAAGCACTGGCCCCCGCTCCCTGCAGATCACCAGCTTTGTCAGCTAGTGAGCGATCTTCTCCCCGATAGCTGTCAAATGTTTAAAAAATGTGGCCGTGCGGGGCTCCATTTGCCTGGTCACATCACTCCTCTGTGAATGAGAAACTACTAGTCCCGACAGACTTAGCGGCTGTCAGTTTGTAGTTCTCAATGAACTACCACGGCACTGTGGAGCACTGGGATAGTTCATTCAGTCTTTCTGTCAGTATATCTGCTTGCTTGTACATCCTGTATGGGGTGAGCAGATGTACTGACAGATCTGCAGGAGACCTGCATGGCATCAGTGATCTGCCTATCGCTGGTGCAATGCTTTCCAGGCTTCGGCAGCAAAAAATAATGCACATTTTTTTACCTGCATATAAAATGTGCATTTTTTTTTTTTTTTTATCAAAAGGTGAACTTACCCGTGAACTAAAGGGCTTTGGAAGGTGAGAATACCGGCAGCAAGTATTATGGAGTATTTTAATTCTTGGGATTAGAAAGCCTTAATGTATAACTAAAGGAAAAACTTTTTTTTTTTTTTTTTGGGGGGTAGAGAGGAGAGGGATTAGAACACCTGTCAGGTTTTTATTGCTGTCTTTGTCCCTGAGAGATCCCCCCTCTCTATGTGTCCTGTTTGCCATTATCATCGAAGGTAAATGTAAAAGAAAATCCCAAATTTTGTGTTGTCCCCAGAAAAGTAATAGAGGGGAAATCTTCCAATGAGGGACCCCAAAGTATTCCCTTAATTTTCAGGGATTTTTTTGACTTCCTGTTTTGGCTATGGGACAGGAAGTGAAGGTAAATCTCCCCAATGGGACACAGATGGCAAAAAATAAAACTGACGGGGGTTATAAATGTCCAAAATGAAAAAGAAATGTTGCCTATAGTTCTACTTTATACCCCTATTAAAACATTGAACTCTTTCTTAGCAGGATCAGTGATGTTCTCGCCTATGCCGTCCCTTCACCCACTTGTCTCCCCCCCCCCCCCCCTTGAGCTGACATCTTAATTGTGGTCACCCAGCTGTGACACCTTTTGGCTTCACAGCTGGGTGCCCACTGCACGAGGTGTACTGCACCTCCCGAATGGTCCGGCAGTCTTCTTGGACCTGTAAAGTGTCCTAGAAGACTGTGGGGGGAAGGAGGAGGGCATGCTAGAACCAGGGACCCGCTCCCCCCCCCCCCCCAAAAAAAAGTGTAAAATGTGGCAGTGGAGGGGGTAGGAGGCAGACAAACAGAGCTGCCCCTTTTGGTGGAGCTCCCTTTAATATATCTATAAATTATTTTTTTTTAAATGCAAACAGTAACTGAAATTTGATTTATTATCAGCTTCTTGAAGTCAGCAGAGATCAGACTAAGGGGGGGGGGGTGCTGCAGCAGTGCAAGGGACCAGTTGATTGTGCTCATGTGCTGATAGGAGGAGAAGGGGAAGTGACAGAAAGATTCGGCTTTCTGCTTCTCTCTTTACTGTTCAGTCATAGGCTAGGGGAAAGGCAAGACCTGTAAGTGTTAGTTATCTGCAGCAGAGAAAAATGGGGTTCCTGCTCTGACAAACAGTACTGTGCTGTGTGGCAGAGCTGTGTAGATTTCAGGACTGGAGGGATAGAAATATAAGTCCTTTGTCAGATAAGACCTGTATAAATATTTCAGCCATATGTTTGAGGTTAATATTATATAAAGGCTGGTATGTGTGAAATGTATTTATATATTTTGTTGTTTCTTTTTGTGTATTTTTCTCCTGGTTTAAGGTTTCTGCTGGTTTCTCCTTGATCAGTGATGGTCCAGTGAGCCAAGCAGTGTGTGAGATGATTAAGTAAGAAGTTGGGACCATGGGGCAGAAGAAAAAGCCATTTCTCAGGTTACTGGATTACCTGGTGATCATAGGCGCAAGGTAAGCCATGGTTCCTTTTCATGTTTTATCACTAGAGTACTACAGCAGGCATCACTCGGGCAGTTTAGTTCTATAACCAAAACACACATACATTGTCAGCAGCAATCCACTGCCTATCCAGAGCTCCTTTTTATTCTTAGTAATTTCAGATCATACACTAGAAGGATAGATGACATTTTAGCAAAAATCAATATTCCATCTCTCTGTTCTCTCCTTTGTCTTTGGCTCAGAGACAGCAGCGGGAGCCATTGGCCAGTGAGGAGGAAGCCGGGCCAGGCTGTGCTTTGTGAGTCAATAGACACTCAGAGCTGGCTCTGCAGTGAACCTGCACGAGTGCTCCCATAGCCAGTGGCTTGTTATGAGGACACTTGGCAAAGGGGGAGGAGCCAGGGACCCGAGGGGAGCACAGAGCAGGTAAGTATGACATGTTTATTATTTTAAAGAAAATAAAATGGGTTTAGAATCACTTTAAGTTGCTGTTTTGAGACAATTACAGGGGATTGCCATATCTGTTTTCCTTTTGAAAATGTAAAAGTCAACACATTCTTCAATTTAAATCAGCTAAATACATTTTGGATGCTTCAAAACAAAAGTATTGTAACAAAAAAAAAATATTTTGTCTAGTGGTACATAGAAATGAAAATTCTGGTGCCGAAATGAAAATTCAAAATGCACTTAGCCGAGAACCGAAATGCACAATTTTTAAACATGAATATATATTTTTTTGAAAAAAATACACTTTGATTAGAAAAAAAACAACAATATATACCTCAATTTTTTTGTAAAATATGAAAGAGAATTTTACGGCGAGTAAATAGATGCCCAACATGTCATGCTTTAAAATTGTGCACGCTCTTGGAATGGTGTGAAACTGCGGTACTTAAAAAATCTCCATGGGTGATGCTGTAAAAATTTCTACAGGTTAGCAGTGTAAAGTTACAGAGGAGGTCTAGTGCGATAATTATTGTTCTTGCTCTGATGTTCGTGGCGATACCCTCACACGTGGTTTGAATATTGTTTACATATGTGGACATGGCCTACATATGCGTTCACCACTACGTGGGGTGACAGGGACACTTTCAACTTTTTTTTAATTTATTTATTTTTGTTTTGTTTTTTGCACTGTCCCTTTAAAAAAATTGTTATCACTTTTATTCTTATCACAAGAAATGCATGCATCCCCTGTGATAGAAATAATTAGTGACAGGTCCTCTTTATGGAGAGATATGGGGTCAATAAGACCCAACATCTCTCCTTTACAATGTAAAGAATTGGATCAAAAAAAAACCCATTGATCTAGTGCTTTAAAAAAAAAAAATGTCCGTAACCGGAAGTGACATCGCTCCGGTCCTCCAAGGGCATAGAGATGAGTGGAGGCCATCTTTCCTTCACTCATCTCTATGCCCAGCGCCGGGATCGATGGTTTCTCAGGTGAGGCTGAGAACTCCCGAGTGGCGGCAGCGAGGGGCGGGGTTTTTTTGGCACCCGTATCGGTGCTTTTTTTCATTTCGGCCGACGGCCGAAAGGGGTGTTTTTGGCAGAAACGCTTCGGGCCACTGAAATTTCGGTGCATCCCTAGTTTGGTCCACTACCTGCAATGCTGCTGAGAAGGACCCTTTCTCGCTGTGTGGAGGCAACGGTTGCCTTTCAGAGATCTGATACACCCACTGCTGAGTCAGAGACAGAACTCTCCAATCTGCAAGGTGCATGAGTGTCGCTGATCCCAAAGCTATAGGTCTGTCCTCTGCAGAACAACTGCTGCTTCCACAGAAAGAGCAAGGGTCCTTCACTGCAAAATGCTGTCAGGGGAAAAAAAGCTCAGTTCACGGGAAAGAAAGTACGTAAATTTCATTTGGGTTCAGCGTTGCATGACCACGAAATTGTCAGTTAAAGTAACGCAGCGCTGTAATGCAAAGAATGGGCTGGTAAGGAAGGGGGGGGGGGTAAATCCTCAGTAGGGCAAGGGGTTAAATATGTGTTAACCTCAACACAGTGTACCATAAATAATCAAATGCAAACTGCTCATATTACAACATTGTGTATACATTCGATAAACATAAAGTAAACCAAAGAATATGTAAGTTAAAAGTTCAAAAAGATAATACGAAGGTGTGAAAAGGGCCAGTGGTTTGGTACTTGTAATAACATGCTCCACTTAACAGTACTGTTGGTGCCCCACATGGACCAACACTCACCCTATGTAGGTGACCAATTATCTCTAGTATGGTCAACAGCACTTGTGGTGTATTCCCCTGTACAATCATCACAGTTTTGTTTATCCGGGTAGTATGCAGCACACCAGATGAATCCACTCATAGAAAGGATTCCCCCTCTATTTTTACTACATTCTCTCGGGCCCTTAGTAATGTGGGGTCCTTCAGTTGTTCAGTGGCAAAATTTTCCCTGTGTACTTCTAAGTCAAACACTAGGGGTTGTAGGCTCCTCCCTAGGCTCTGTTTTCCCTGCTAATACTGGCAAGGGAAACACAGGCTCAATCCTCACCCTCAGAGGATTCCCTAGGATAACCTTCAGGCTCTGAAGGACCATTTAATGGGAAATCTGGGCCATTCTAGAGCTCCCAGAATTTTGGGAAATCCCTCCCCACAATGGCGTCATGTGGCAGTTGGGGAACCAGATCCACCTGATGACACAGGTTACCGAGGGAGGTCTCAAAGGACACTGTTGCCACTGGATACTCTCTCGTGTCCCCATGAACACAAATGACTGCCAATTTTCTAGGGTGCAAGGTTTTTCCCGTTACCAATTCAGTTTTTTCCAAAGTAACCAGGCTACCTGAATCCAACAATGCAACAACATTTTTACCATCAATACCCATTTTGCATAAAGGTTTCTCATTTCCCTTTTCAGCAGTGCAAGTAACAGTTGCAAATGGGGACTGCTGTCTCTCAGTAAGAAAGTCACAGTGCATTGGTTCATCCGTACTTGGGCAATCTGCTGCTACATGTCCCTTTTCCCGGCAGCGGTAACAGATTATCCTTCTGCTCACCTCTGGCGGGTTTGGCTTTCCAGGCCGCTCACGCCAGATATTGGAAACAGTCCCAAAAGTACCTTTCGTTCCCCCTTTTCCAATCTCTCCACCCCCATCCCTTGGTGCAATGTTACCCATTGCTGGGGATGGTCTGGTCTTGGGGTGGAAAGTCGGTGATTCCTTGAGGGAAGACGTAAGATTTTCAGTCGCTAGATATCTCTCCACAAGGTCCAAAAGCTTGTCTGCTGTTTGTGGATCTCCATGACTCATCCATTTCTGCAAGGTAGTAGGGAGAGACCTCAGAAATTTGTCCATCACCACCCTTTCCACAATCTTTGGTCCAGACAGTGTATCTGGCTGCAGCCATTTCCTGGTCAAATGAATAAGGTCATACATTTGGGATCGGGGTGGTTTTCCCAGTCGATAACTCCAGTTGTGTACCCGATGAGCCCGGACAGCCAGGGTTACGCCCAGCCGCGCCAAAATTTCCATTTTTAAACGATCCTAGTTCTTGGCTTCCTCAGGCTCAAGGTCAAAATAAGCCTTTTGGGACTCGCCAGATAGTGGGGTGGCCACTAGTCCAGCCCACTGCTCTTTAGGTCAACTTTCTTTTTCAGCTGTCCTCTCAAAAGTGGTCAGAAACATCTCAGGGTCCTCATCTGCAGACATCTTTGGCAGCAGGTGACTTACACGGAAAGATGGTATGGTAGTAAAATCACTCCCAGCCTCAGTCTGCTCACTCTGCTGAAGCTGTTTCATGATGGCTGCAATTTGCTGTTGGTGTATCTGTTCCTGCCATTCCAACGATTCCCTAAGGCGTGCCTACGCCTGTTCCGGGGCTTGCTGCTGGGCTGCAAGGCTCTGTTGCAAAACCTGCTGCTGGGCTGCAAGGCTCTGTTGCAAAACCTGCTGCTGGACTGCAAGGCTCTGTTGCAAACTTGCATTTGTTTTCTGCTGACTTGCATTTGCCAAAGCAAGCTGTCTCAGTATCTCTTCCATGCTGGCCTTGCTTCACCTGCCTGCATCCTCCACCATATGTGAGGGATTAACTCAGTAGCGGGTTGTGCTTGGCCCCCTGGATGGGTCAGAACACCGTGAAAGAGGCTCAGCACGACAGCAGGATCTTGGTGAAAAGTTTGTGCTTTATTTACAAGTCGGGTGAACACACGGTGCAAATAGTCAAAACAGCAAAAAAATACAAACAGAAAATAAAACCTTGCCCTGCTGGGCATCTAACTACAAACACAGGTTTCCTATCTAGCTGTCTGAATACAGCCTATTGCTGCTTAGACACAGAGTGTTCACACAGTCTAAGATCACACAGATTATCTCTCACCACAGGATGGTTTGGTTGCTCCCCAGTCTGTCCTGCACAGCAAACTGGTTCCAGGTTGGAGCATCCTCTCTAAGCAGCCTGGGCGTTTTATAGAGCCCAGAGCCCTCAACTCGCTACAGCTGAGCTAATGAAATCATCAGTGACCTAAAACGGCTCACTACACAGCACAACAGGAGAAACAGTCCGTGTATAACATGAACCTGGGGCAAATATACCTTCCATCCTGGACACATCCCTTAGTTCTTCCTGCCTTCTTGTCACAGCACCCTTTGAAATTATGGACAATCCTGAGGCACCCTATTCTGAAATGTATAAAAGTATTCTAATAGTTTTATATAACGCAGCAACATCCGCATACATAGGACGCCCAACATTAGAGGTGATTTGTTTTTCCAAAGTAAATACACTTTTGCACACTGGTACTGACTAGTATTCCAATGTTTCTCTTCTCCCTCAGTTTTTCTCTATCACTGAGATGTGACCCCCAGCACAGACCGAGAGGGGCGGGAGAGGGTCAAACCAAGATACTGTGCAGGCAACCAACATCCTCCTTATCAACTGATGATGTCATTGGTTGTCAGGCACTGGTGGCTAAAAGGTCCTAATGGTGCACAATGAAAACCTGTGGCTTTGTGTTACTAAAAGGCAGGCTTGTTCCACCCGCTGGCTTGTGTACAAGTTTTGGGCAATTTTTAGACCTTTTTCCAAGGCACCCCTGAAGAAACCTCAAGGCACCCTGGTTGAGAAAGGCTGGTCTAGTGCGTTAGTGTACAGTGCATTGCAGTGTCCAGTGTGCCAGTGTACAGTGCATTGCGGTGTCCAGTACATCACACAGTACGCTGCATTGCGGTGTCCAGTGTACAGTGCATTGCGGTGTCCAGTACGTCACACAGTACAGTGCATTGCGGTGCCCGTTGCGTTAGTGTACAGTGCATGGCGGTGTCCAGTGCATCACAGTGTACAGTTAATGGCGGTGTCCAGTGCATCACAGTGTACAGTTAATGGCGGTGTCCAGTGCATCACAGTGTACTGTGCATTGTGGTGTCCAGTGCGTTAGAGTACAGTGTATTTTAAATATTGTATTGTTTTTTTCCAGTTTTTTTCCACTACAAATAAGATGTGTGTGGTGCGCATATGAATTTGTTCTTTTTTTTTTTTCTTCTTCAAACTAGAGTCCGGCCCCCCAACAGTGTGAAGGTCTGTGAACTGGCCCCCTGTTTAAATAGTTTGAGGACCCCTGGTATAACCTGTAGGTCATAAAGCTACACATAAACCTATATTTGTTTTCTTTATTCTTCAATAGTCACAAAGGATATAAGTTCACTTTGTGTGCACCAAATGTCTTTGCAAACTTGGTTATTACCTTGCAAAAGTAGCAGTCCCATCGCTAGGCTGTGTGGAGTCTAGAGCTGTGAGAGGTACCCAGAAGGTACCAGAGCTTTTGACGATCGACGGCTTGACGTCATATCCGGCGCGGGCGCCATCTTGGTGCTCCGGTTTCCGAATCACAGTACACCCCTGGAGTGGTGTAAAGGCTTGCTTGCTTTCAGGTCTATGTGAGTAGTTTTTAGTCTTCTTTGTTTTATAATAAAAGGTTTTACACTATACGAGTCTCTTTTGCCTCACTGGTGACCATACTGGAGGGCCATACACTGGAGAGACACCACGGACTTCATCCACCGCTTATGTTATAGCCAAGAGGAGGGATTTGCACCATTGCAAGAGGGATCCATCTACTATCTGGAGGAATATTCCATCTATTACACAAGGCTCTTTGGTCCCTGGGGGCCTGGGCAGGAAGGTGAGGGGGCACCCCAGCTATAGAGGATTGGCACACTGCAATTCACATCTGCATGGAGTTTGTGTGACACATAAGGACACTATTTCACCAATTTATTCATGTCACCTCTATGTATGTCATTTTCCTAGTTGTCCGCTTCACCCCACATTGATGTCAGTTATTTGTGTTCAAGTCTATTTGCATACTTGGGATATATATCACTGAGTCGCCTGTTTTAATATAGCGCCGTATTATTTGTTTATATTCATGCACCCAACCATCCACACAATGTAAAAATAGTGATGGGCCGAACACCCCCCCCCCCCTGAATTTCGAACTCATTGCAAGTCTATGGGACTCGAACTTGTAAATTCAAAAGTGCCCATTTTGAAGGCTTATATACAAGTTATTGGCCATGAAAGGGGTGTGGGGACTCGGGTACGGTCCTGAGGTACATAAATCAGTGAAAAAAAAAACTTACAAAAGTATTATTTTTAAAGGGGTAGTCATTTTTCATTGCCTACAGTTAAAAAAAAAAAAAAACCTTTAAATATCATGCCTGGGGGGTTCTCTTAAACTATCTGCAAACTTTCACATCTGTACAATGTATAGAACCTGCTTTAGCAAAAAAAAAGTGAAATGTAATATTTAGAAAAAAAACCTAATCCTTTACGTCTGGTAGGATGGTTTGGAGGGACTCTACAGTAAAAGATATTTTAAAAAGTGCGTGGGGTTCCCCCTAAAAGCCATACCAGGCCCTTTAGGCCACATGCCTTTTAAATTAGGACAGTGTCCCCATGCCGATGGGGACAAGGGCCTCTTCCCCACAACCCTGACCCAGTGGTTGTGGGGGTCTGCAGGCAGGGGAGCTCATTACCATCAGGGTACCCCTTTAAATAATGATTCTGCCCCCCTCCTTGTGAGTGAGTAAGGGGTACTTGTACCCCTACCCATTCACTAAAGGGTTAAATTGAGTAAAAAATAAAGAGACCAGACTTTTTAAAAATTCCTTTAACATAAAAAAAAACAAACGTTTGTAATAAGTCCTTTGCCGGTCAAATGTGAACAATCGGGCGGAGCTAGGGGTAACTATTGTGATGTGATTGGCCAAAACATTGCACCTGACGACCTGTGGTCAGTTGCATTGTTTGGCCAATCACAATACACTGTGAAAGTGCAGTGCATTGTGGGACCCGGCAGGTGAACAGCCTGCCAAATGCCCTTACCATTCATGTGTTCGCAGAACACATGAATGGCCGATGTTCGAGTCGAACTTACAGCCCATTACTATGTAAAAGGAAACGCGATTCATCAGACAGGCCACCTTCTTCCATTACTCCGTGATCCAGTTCTGATGCTGTTTTGCCCATTGTAGGCGCTTTTGCCAGTGGACATGGGTCAGCATGGGCACTCTGGATGGTCTGCGGATACACAGCTGCACACACCACAGACTGCACTGCCCGTTTATTCTGCTTTCGACACAACAATTTCAGGGACAACAGATTTACTTGCTGCCTACCTATTGCTGATTGGTATTTAAAAAAATAAATAAATATATATATATATATATATATATATATATATACACACACACACACGTGCGTATGAAGGGCAATTTATACAGATTTTCAGTGTCATCTACAGGAAACAAAATACTTATTCAAAGGAATATGGTGAAATGCATGAATGAAGGTCAGCAAGAGAGAGGCTTGAGCAGTGATGCAATCCCAGCACCCAGAGGCAAGGAGCTGTGGGTTAAAGGGGAAGGAAATTGCTCAAGGGAAGGGAGGTACACAGGGCAATCCTTACATAGCACAGATGGCTGAAATGTAGTAGGTCAATACCCAAGACAACACTAATAGAAAGGGCTGGGCACATAGGAGGAAAAAACAGGATCATAGTTAACAGAACAGTAATGAAGTGTGATGTTAGTGCATTACACTACTCCCATATTAAACGTCCCAACAGCACTCTATATTGGTCTGCTCCATAAGGGCTCTTGGTAATTACAATCCCCAGTCCCCAACTGTTTATGTACTGTACTGGTTCACATATATGCAGATTGGATGCGGTTTGAACCACATCCAATCTGCATGACAAGTGAAATAACATTGCTTCCTATGGTGCCTGTTCACATACTGTATGTCCTGTACACTGGCAGTGCTGATTCAATGCGGATTGAAAAAGAGTCCTGTCCGATTTCTGAGCAGTGCAGTCTGGTTCAGGTGCGGATTAACAGGCTATTGAATTCTATGGAAACTGTTTCTAAACCACACGTCATCAGTTGTGAACAGGATAAAATCTTGACCTGAACCTGATCTAAAACTAACCTGAACCGCTGAACAACTACTGTGTCACTTAGCTGTGATATCTGAGCTTCAATCTGCAACGCACATGTGTGTACCCACACGACTCCTTTGCAAGTAACTTTATGTCCACCAGATTTAAGAAATATTTTGGTCCAAAGACCTTTTTAAAAATCCTAATGTACCACTGGAAACTTGTGTTCAAACATGTCCCCTAGAAACCCAATAGCTGTATTCTGGTGGATGCGACTGTCAGTAAATGCAGGACACATCATTCAGACGTGAACAGACATCTGGGTTCAGGTATCTCTCAATATATGCTCTGGATATATTGCTGGCTTTTTGGAGGACATTATAAGGCTGGCCATACACTATACAATTTTCTGTCCAATTTCTGCCCATTTTCCTTTAGATTTAACTTCCACTATGTAAAGCAAGGGCCTGCCTAATTGGATACAGTTGAAAGTGTTTTTCAGGTTTGACCTCATATTCTATGGTTTTTGGTAAATCTAAAGCAAAATTCTCAAGAAAATTGTATAATGTATGGCCAGCCTAATTAAAAGAGCAAACTAAATGGGAGAAACCCGTCCTTTCAAAGCTTGTATGCTCACCTAGGCGAGGATGACATATGAAGTAGGATATCTACATATAGTTTACATGGGCGAAGATATGATGGGGATCTCTGTCAAGTCTATAACGCATGGCAGAGAGCTGCAGCGTGTGTACACATTTGTGCAATCCCACAAAACCCAAATTCATGTCTGGAAAGCAGTAGGTCCTTGCCAGTCTCTGGGGCCAGACAGAGACATACAGGTATTTCCATGCATACAATGGAGTCTCGCAGAGTTTTGCACATGCATAGACGTGCCATGGGCCTCTGCCAGGTCATATAGACTAGAAATAAAAAAAACTTTAGCTAGATAGGCTGCAGTTCCTCTTTCAAGAGTTCCTAAATTTTTTGTAGCCACAGATTGAGTATTATTATATACGGTTGTGCTCAAAAGTTTGCATCCCCTGGCAGAAATTGTGAAATTTGGGCATTGATATTGAAAATATGACTGATTATGCCAAATAATTGTCTTCTATTTAAGGATAGTGATCATATGAAGCCATTTATTTTCTCATAGTTATTTGGCTCCTTTTTAAATCATAATGATAACAGAAATCACTAATCCATTAGTCACCTTAAGTGTCATTGAATGTTTACGATGACACTAACTATAGACATTGGTCTCTGATGTGGGATGTACCCACTATGACCAGGAGACCAAATGTGTGGGTGAAGTGGACAAGCTGGTACTTTGGTAGCTAGAGATCTGCAGGTTGTCCTGATCTAGATGCTAAAACATATACAATTGTGCTCAAAAGTTTGCATACCCTGGCAGACATCGTGAAATTTTTGAATTGATATTGAAAATATGACTGATCATGCCAAAAGAAGTCTTTTATTTAAGGATAGTAATCATATGAAGCCATTTATTAAGTGTTCTTGCATGGCAAGACCACTTACTGTTATCTCACATATATATTCCTATTATTATAATAGCCAAATTTACCACCCTAACTCCTCCCACAGTTTTTACACTACATAGACAGTAATATACCGAAACGTGCGAATTGTTCCCGATTGGTGTGCTATTACTTTGTGGAACGATTCGACAAATGGTTCACGAAATATCGGCGTTTTTGTGGTGAAATTGGTCCCATAGGAATGAATGGCGGAATGTTCAAAACTAGAGTGGGAGCTGAAAAATCAGGACATGATTTCTAAACTGCCATCACTCCCTCATTTTCAAGCCCACCTACACAAATCTTATATCAAAACGTTCAGCTATCACTGCTGCCACTAAAAATGTCCACGGCTAAGCCATAGTCCTGATAGTTTTTACAATATGACCATTTGTTTGCAACTCACGCCGCCCATTGACATTCATTGAAACTCCACTCTAACCACCTCAAATTTGAAGGGCAATTTCTAAACTGCGACTGTGCCTTCATTTTTAATATTTCATATTTCAGAGACATACTATGCATCAAAGATGCATTTGAAGATGGCAACCGCCAGTGAAGTGAGCAAGTTGGAGCAGTTTGTTTTTTACCGCTCTTCTCTGCCCTTGCTGTAGAGTGAGTTGCCATAGGAACCCAGGTGTGTGAGCAGGCAGCAGAGTGACAAGCCACTCCACCCAGTTACTCCGTCCACTCCAGTTGTAGACTACTGGTGGAGGCAAGAACACTTCACACAATTTCCCCAGAAATTGTAGCTTTTCTAGTTATCACATAGTTGTTTGGTTCATTTTTAAATCATAATGATAACAGAAATCACCCAAGTTGCCCTGATCAAAAGTTTACATACCATGGAATGGCCTTTGTATAGACACACGAGGTGACACACACTGGTTAAAATGGCAAATAAAGGTTCATTTCCCATATCTGTGACTTTTTAAATTGCAGTTAGTGTCTGTGTATAATAGTCACTGAGTTTGTTAGCTCTTATGTGGAAGCACTGAGCAGGCGAGATACTAAGTCATGGGAAGCAGAACAGAACTGTCAAAAAACCAGCATAACAAGGTAAAGACACTTTATAAAGATGGAAAAGGATATTAAAAGATATCCAAAGCCTTGGATATGCAAATCAGTACTGTTCAATCACTTATTAAGAAGTGGAAAGTTTGAGGATCACTTGATACTAAGCCAAGGTCAGGTAGACCAAGAAAAATTGCAGCCACAACTGTCAGAAGCATTATTTGGGATACAAAGAAAAACCCACAAGCAACCTCAAATACAGGCTGCTCTTGGAAAAGATGGTGTGTTTGATGGAGCACAATATGACAATACTTGAAAAAATTAGGTGCATGGTCAAGTTGCCAGAAAGAAGCCTTTACTGCGGCAATGCGACAAAAAAGGTTAGTGACCCATGTCAAGGTGTTGTCAGGCATATTGTAGTAAACGGTCACTTGATGGCTAACCTGGAAAGTTAACCCAGGCAGATCCCACCCTCTATTCAGCGCTGCTGGCTTTGCTCTGTTATGTTAGTGACAGCGGTGGAGTCAATCTGGCGTCCGGCCCTAGGTTTCACCCCTCTGATATGACAGTCAGTAACACTGCTCTGGGGGGGTTCAGACCACCATGACCCCCCCCCCTTATCTATGCCCCAGCTCTTCAGTAGCTGGTTTCCTGTCTGGGTAAGCCTAGGTGCCCCACTTGAAAACTGGGTTCATGTGTATATTGTAGATATAGTATTATATGCATGTATTATGTTGTATTCATTCATTTTTCAGATGTTCTGCTCTCTGTTTTCTCCTGAAAAAATGGAATAACTGCAAAACATGTTGAGAAGAAGTGGGTAATTTTTATGCTCTAGATTGTACTCTCTGGCGTTTTGTATTCGTTTTCAGTAACATTAGTCCCGTTATGAAAGAATTATGAAAATTGTGTGGGCATATTATTGGTACATGTTTGTAAATGCTTGTATTTTAACATTGTAATAAAGTACTTTCGGCCTCAACCAAAAAATGTCCTTTGTATAACAGGCTTTGGACGTAGGTGCCCTTACATTTCAAAGTATATATATTTTTGCACATGTTTCTATGATCTCTTGTATCCTATCTGCAGCCTTTAACCATGTCCTGTTTCATGTCCACAATCTCTAACTATTTCTTGTATCGTGTCCACATTCACTAACCGTCTTCTGTATCATGTCCATAATCTCTGACCATCTCTTGTATCATGTCCACAGTTTTCGAATATCTCTTGTATCATGTCTGCAATCTCTGACCAATTCTTGTATGATGTCTGCAATCTCTGAAGAGGAGCCTGGAGAGGAGTCAAGAGCGAGAACGTTGCTAGCACAGGGGTCACAGGAGGAGTCAGATATATGTTGACTGTGGAGAGAATATCCAATGGAACCAGAGAACCAGAGCTGCCAAGCTGGAGTCCGGAGAGGATCATCTCACTGAACCCTACTTTGAGCATCTGAGAGGAGGTCATTGACAGTGCTACCAGTCCAGTCTGAGGGGGGTCACTGATGTAAGGAGGGACTGAATTGAGTTAGGTAAGGGGTAGGGATGCACCAAAATTTCGGTGGCCGAAACGTTTCAGCCGAAAACACTCCTTTCGGCTGTTGGCCGAAATGAAAAATAAGCACCGATACAGGTGCCGAAAAAACCCTGCCTCTCGCCGCCGCCCGCTGCCGCTCGGTAGTTCTCAGCCTTACCTGAGAAACCATCGATCTCAGCGCTGGGCTTAGAGATGAGTGAAGGAGAAATGGCTGCCACGCATCTCTATGCCCTTGGAGGTCCGCAGCGATGTCACTTCCCTTTCCAGCCATTTTTTTTTTTCTAAGGCACTAGATCAATGCTTTTTTTTATCGAATGCTTTACATTGCAGAGGAGAGATGTGGAGTCTTATTGACCCCCATTAAATTAATTTTAAAAAAAAGTTTAAAGTGCCCCCATCCCCCGTGCTACATGTAGTGGTGAACGCATACATAGGCCATGCCCACGTATGTAAATGGTGTTCAAACCACACATGTGAGGTATTGCCACTTACGTCAGAGCAAGAGCAATATTACTCACACCAGACCTCCTCTGTAACTTTACACTGCTAACCTGTACAAATTTTTAAAGCATCACCCATCAAGATTTTTAAGTACTGCAGTTTCACACCATTCCACGAGCGTGCACAATTTTAAAGCGTGACATGTTGGGTATCTAGTTACTTGCCATAACATCCTCTTTCTTATTTTACAAGAAATTGGGGCATATATTGTTTTTTTTTTTTGATTTTTTTTTTTTAACCAAAGTGTATTTTAAAAATATATATATATTCATATTTAAAAACTGCGCATTTCGGTTTTCGGCCAAGTGCATTATGAAGTTTTGGTTTCGGCACCAGAATTTTAATTTTGGTGAACCACTAGTAAGGGGTGCACTGATATACAGGTTCCCTGTCATATCAATAACCCCCCCCCCCGCACCTTAATTAATTAGTTCTGTGGAAATTGGTCTATTGCAGCAGTTTTTACTGGAACGGGTGGTGAGGGGAAACCATCACACGAGGACACCTGTCATACTGAAAACTGCAGCAAGCTCTTTGAACACATTTTTTTTTAACCAAGCATTAGCATTACTGTCTCTTTGGTAACTGATATGTCAGTTTTTAATGTTGTCTCTGTGCTCCAGCTGGGGAGAAATACCCTCCATTTGCCCTGTTCACTTTTCCACCAAGTTCAGAACAGAAATTGAGGGGATTTTTGCTCTCTTCATCCTGGGATTTCCCTTCTATTTCTGTGGTGATGGCTAATTGGCTATGGGACTGAAATTGAAGGAAAATCTCTCCAGATGGATGAAGGTGACAATACTGCTGTGTTATATCAACCTGACCTTCATGGAAATGGAAAAATATGTTTTTTTCACTTTTCATGTAACTTAAACAGATTGCTAATTGCACTAGCTATATGTTTATAGCTTAAATATTGATATTTGCACTGTTGTTCACTGAAAATTGACATTTTATGTACTTTTGTGAAGTAGGAAGATTCCAATGTTACAAACAACCTTTTCATTGGGGTGCAACCTATATGCTAGAGATGGTTTGCACCTAAATGTAAGGGGGTCTGCTGTGCTGGGGGAGAGGCTTATGGGAAGGCTGGAGGAGTATATAAACTAGGATCGAGGGGGGAGGGAGAATTGGATTAGAATGGGGTAGACAGATCAGGCAGGGGTCAGTCCTTATTGGTGGGTGGAATGTTGAAAGATGAGGGGAGGGCTATGGCAGATGATAAGAAGGTTCCCATGTTGCAAACAACCATTGGAACTGGTACCATTTGTAGAAAAATAAAAAACATGCAACATACGCGTGCAAAAGGTTTAAAAGAATTAAAGTATTTGTTCACCAATGCCAGAAGTCTGCCAAGCAAAATAGGTGAGTTGGAAGCAGGGCTGCTGTTAGCAATCATGGGGCTCCATACAGCCTACCTGATGGGGCCCCAAAACCCCAACCCTGCCCCACCCCCCTTACCCCGCCTACCCACCTAAAAAAATATGCAGCTTTGTCTTTAAGGATAGTTATTTTCCCCAGCCTGTTATAGGCAGGCCATACATGATGCAAATTTTGCAAAAATCGATCAATTCCCCCATCAACATCTATGGCTGGCTTAAGGATGCATCTGACTGTCCTATCTTCAGCCCTGACTCACACCACTGTGGCTTTGAAATTGTGCTACTTCAGTGTGATTTCAAAGCCACAGATCAGAGAGATTTGTACCTAGGATTTTACTGCGGCTTGCGACTCCATTTACCAGTCAATGCAAGTCGCAATGAAATCGGAAAAAATTAGTGCAGGAACCTTTTTCAAAGTCGCTGTGACATGAGTCGCAGTGATTTGAACGGTTCCAGTGTAAACCAGGGCTCATCAATCATCACGATTATCATGATAATCATAGTGCAGGTGCTGTGGCTCAAAGCACCTGTACTGTGTGACTATCATCATGACAATGATGATCTCATTTGGCTGCTCCCTGCTGTATAATTGAACATAGTCTAGGCAATGGTCAGGGCACAGGGAAAGGTGTGTATTGTGTCATGTAATTACTGTACCGTTCCTGTGACTTCTGCTGCTGCTGGGTCCGCAGGTGCCCGAAAAAGAAATAAAAGTCCCCCTTGTCTCCCAACCCTCAGGATGAACTGATGGAGCCCCCTCAGCCCAGGAATAATGTTACCACCACCCGGGAGCCATGTACACAGGGGAACAGTGTGTATGCACTGACTGTACATGTGATCCTACATGAAGCCTGAAGCTGCTGTCTGGGCCCCCCTTTTCTGTGGCAGAGCCCAGGCCCCCTACAGGAGGCCCGGTGGTACCCCCTTATCAGCAGCCCTGGCTGTAAGCTTTGGTACATGAAGAGAACTATGATTTGATTGGTATTGCTGAATCCTGGCTTCATTCTTTACATGACTGGGCCATTAATATTCCTGACGATGTTCTCTTTCGGGGAGAGATGGTAAAAAGGAAAGGTGGTGGTGTCTGTCTCTATGTGCGAAGTGATCTCAGAGCGAGTGTGAAAGAGGACCTAGTTGATGGAGAGTGTGATGAGGCTGAAGCATCATGGGTGGAACTGCATATGGGGGTGTGTACTACAAAGGTAATCATTGGAGTTTGTTATAGGCCTCCCAATGTTAATGAGGAGGTGGAGACTCAGCTCCTTGCACAGATTGAAAGGGCTGCAAGGGCTGGGACAGTGATAATAATGGGGGATTTTAACTACCCGGAAATTGACTGGAGTAATGGTACTGCAGGAACAGTAAAAGGGCAAACATTTATCATCCTACTACAGGACAATTTTATGGTACAATTCATAGAAGCCCCAACTTGGAATGGTGCTCTGCTGGACCTGGTAATCTCAAACCATGCAGAGCTTATTACTAATGTCCATATAAAAGAACATCTGGGCAGCAGTGACTATAACATGATTTCATTTATTGTTAGGATGTGGTGAGTGAGTGACAAGATAATAAATTGCACCACATCCCTGGAATTTGAAAACGTTGAACTAGATAGTGTGGGATTTTCAGGGTGCAAATTTACAATGATAAACACATTTAAAAACCACAATAAATTTTATTTAATCTTACAAAAAAAAGGGAAAAGAAAAAGAGTAAATAATTACAATACTGTAAAAAACAAAAATTGAAGCTTGGCTGTATTGTTGCAGTAATTCCCTACATGTTTCACCCAACAAGGGCTTCTTCAGGTGTGAGAGAGAGAGAAAAGCTTCAACCACGATACAGTCTATAATATATCAAAAAGAATATACATAAACAACGGAGTTATGACATACATCCACACAATGAACATAATAATCAAAAGTATAAAAGAACACGCCGGGTCACCCTAGATGTCAGGTTCACGGAGCTACTACCGCATATGAAAATGCACTATCAAAGAACCTAGTTGGCCTATGCATCCGTGCAATTGTAGAGGATATAATAGGGATCAAATATCCATCCAAACATAGGTATAAATATGCAAAAATTAATAATTACATTTCTACCAGATGGGGCAAAAAAAGAATCAGATAGAGGGAGAGAGAACACCAGGTGATGTCAAGTCATTGAAATAATTAAAAAATAAATGAAAAATGAATTTACCTTTAAATTATCACAATTCAGGCAATAGAGGAAGCAAGAAAACAGTTTTTGACTCAAATTGTTAATATACAATTCAGCCACTAGATGTCAGGAGAGGTCACAAGTTCATAGAATATTAGCTGTAAAAATCAAACCGTACTCAAAACAATGCAGTGTACAGAATCACCCAGGTGACTGAGCAGTCACCATTTTCCTGAAGCCCTCCCCTCAACACAAGTCTCTCAAATTACCTCCAGGGGGTCTCAAAACGTCTCAAGAGATCCTACATGTGCACAGTTGATTAGCCAAAGTACCATATCTTTATTCCCGCCATAATTTACCTTCCACGCCGGCCGACTTGTGACGTCACAGGCCGGGTGCAGAAGTCAGACATACAACTGCGCATGCGTGAGGTCTCTATTGCGCATGCACAAACTGAAGCCGACGAAAACACAGCCAGATCTCTTAATAGGAGCAACACCTAAGCAGGACAGCTGAAGAAAAGAAATAAAAACAAACAAACAAAAAAAACAAATCCATTTATACCATGTAAGGAAGACATCCAATCATTTCTATATAAGCCTGTTTTGGTCCAATCCAAACAAAAAATAATTAAGCCTAAAAGACAACAATTCCAAATCTAAGTAAAAGGGGGCCGGAATTATGGTTTGCAAGTTGTGTTTAGGCAAGCACATCGGAAAAGGAATCTTCAGGTGCAGCTACGCCCTGGGCGTCCGTACAATTGCACCTAGGGACGCATTATGGCATAAGTTACAAACACTAGAGATTGTAAGTAACATCCGAGTGAGCAAGGTGGGTTCCTAAATCAGAATAATTTTCTAGCAAATAACAGCATTTATTCTTTAATTTTATTACAATAGATAAAAAATGTACAGACTAAGCAAAATATTATAGCATTTATGTTTATCATTTCATAAGCATAGTATTAAAATATAACAACTTTTTTTAATCGGTCCTTACTGTGGGGTGATGGATAGGCAGGATAAAAGAAATTGTAAAATCACAAAAAACATGTTCATTGTGTGGATGTATGTCATAACTCCGTTGTTTATGTATATTCTTTTTGATATATTGTAGACTGTATTGCGATTGAAGATTTTCTCTCTCTCCCCTGAAGAAGCCCTTGTTGGGTGAAACATGTAGGGAATTACTGCAACAATACAGCCAAGCTTCAATTTTTGTTTTTACAGTATTGTAATTATTTTCTCTTTTTCTTTCCCCTTTTTTTGTAAGATTAAATAAAATTTATTGTGGTTTTTAAATGTGTTTATCATTGTAAATTTGCACCCTGAAAATCCCACACTATCTAGTTCAACATTTTCATGATTTCATTTATTGTTAGCTGTAAACAACAAGCATATATGGGAAAATAAAAACACTCAACTTTAAGAAAGCTAATTTTTCCAAGGCTAAGAGCTGCTCTCCAAGAATTAGACTGGGAGGGAATATTAGCATCGATAAACACAACACAGACATGGGAGTTCTTCAAAAAGACTGTATGTGAACACACTGCAAAATATATTCCCATGAGCAACAAGTTTAAAAGGCTAAAAATCAAACCTATGTGGCTTACGGCCAAAGTTAAAAAAGCAATAAATAATAAGAAAAGAGCTTTTATGAAATGTTAAAATGAAGGAACGCTATCATCGTTTAAACATTACAAAGAATATAACAGAATATACAAAAAAGAAAATCAAGGCCGCAAAAAATTGAAAAAAAAAAACGACAGATTGCAAAAGATAGCAGGATAAACCCGAAAAATTCTTCAAAATATATTAATAGAAAAAAGGTTCAGTCCGAGCATGTAGGCCCTTTATAAAATAATGAGAGTGGGTGACTGGGGACAAAGAGAAAGCAAATTTATTAAATACCTGCTTAAGCTCTGTGTATACAAAGGAGCATGGGGGAGCTCTTGTCCATAATGGACATGGTATTGACACAGCTCCAGATGATCCACATTGGCTTACAATTGATATGATCCAAAAATATTTAGACAGAATAAAGGTAAATAAAGCACCTGGACTAGATGGCATACACCCACGGGTCCTTAAAGAATTGAGCTCTGTCATTTCAAAGCCATTGTTTCTCATTTTTAGGGACTCTTTAATGACTGACATAGTACCACTGGATTGGCGTAAGGCCAATGTGGTGCCTATATTTAAAAAGGGGACAAAATCTTTAACAAGTAATTATAGACCTGTTAGTTTAACTTCTATAGTTGGGAAGATAATGGAGAGTTTATTAAAAGACCACATAGATGAGTTCTTGCTGGAAAAAAATATTTTAAGCAACAGACAGCATGGATTCATGAAAGACAGAAGTTGTCAAACAAATCTGATTTCTTTTTATGAGGAGGTAAGCAAAACCTTGTACAGAGGGGTGGCTGTGGTATACAGTACTTGGATTTTGCAGAAGCATTTTACACAGTTCCCCACACACCACCCAGACCCAGTGGTCAGAAAGGTGGTGGGGTTGGTTTGCTTCTATCCCCACTGAGCACCTTTCAAGTCTTCCCTAACCCTCTCTCTCTATCCTTCTCTTCTTTCGAGACTCCCTGCATCCGGCTGTTTTCTCCCATTTCTCTGAGGATCGCAGTGATCTATCGGCCTCCTGGACAGGTGTCCAGCTTTCTGGATAATTTCTCTGCCTGGCTACCCTACTTTCTCTCCTCTGAACTACCCGCTATCATTCTTGGAGATTTTATCATCCCTATTAATGTCAACAACCCGGCAACATCCCAACTCTTCAACATAACCTCATCTTTTGCATTAGCACAGTGTATACAGTCCTCCACTCACTTTAATGGGAATACATTAGACCTTGTTTCCTTCCATCTTTGCACTCCCTACAACCTCACAAACACCCCCTTTCCTCTCTCTGATCACAATCTCATCACCTTCACACACCTATCCCTCCAAACGGCAATTACCCACAGAAACCTTCACAACTTGAACCCTGCTCCTTTCCACTCTGCCACTGACCAACTCTATGACAGAATCTCTCCCCTGTCCTGCCCTGACCTGGCCACTGCTGTCTACAACAGTTTGCTTTCATCCGCATTAGACTCGGTTGCTCCTCTAACAACACAAAGCATCAGGCCCCGACCATTACAACCTTGGCAGACTGACCACACCAAAAATCTTAAACGACATAGTCATGCGCTGGAGCGATTGTGGTGTAAATCCAAATCCCACCAAGCATTCACCCGATATAAATCTGCTTTCTTAACATACAATTCCTCCCTTCATGCTGCCAAACAAGCCTACTTTGTCACTCTTATTAATACCTTCTCATCCAGTCCTCGTCGTCTCTTCTCTACTTTTAACTCTCTACTTTCTCCACCTCCACCCAGTACCTCACTCACTGCTCACGAGATTGCAAATCATTTCAAAAACAAGATTGACGCAATTTATAGGGGCATCGCCACTGCACAGACATCCATCCCACTTAGCATACGTTATACTAAACCTCCCTCAACACTTTCCTCTTTTGACCTCACTACTACCGAAGAGGTCACTAAGGTTTTCTCAGAAGCCCGTCTCACTACCTGCCCCCTGGATCCTGTCCCCTCACAACTACTACAGTTACCCTCTTCTTCCATCCTATGCTCCCTCACTCACATCTTCAATCTCTTCCTCTCTAACGGTGCCTTCCCCTCCCCTCTAAAGCATGTGAACGTCACTCCCATACTTAAAAAGCCCTTCCTGGACCCCACCAACCTGAACAACTTAAGACCCATCTCCCTGCTGCCATTTACCTCTAAACTCCTAGAACGCTTAGTCTACAATCACCTGAGCTCCCACCTCACCGACAACAACCTTCTTGACCCTTTACAGTCTGGCTTTCGCTCTCTACACTCCACTGAAACTGCTTTACTAAAACTCACTAATGATCTACTAACTGCTAAAACCAATGGCCACTACTCCGTACTCTTACTACTTGACGTCTCAGAGGCTTTTGATACAGTTGACCATCCCCTCCTCCTCAAAAAACTCCACTCTCTTGGCCTCAGAGACTCTGCTCTCTCCTGGTTCTCCTACCTATCGCAGCGCTCCTTCAGTGTTACCTATAACGCTGCCTCCTCCTCTTCACTCCCTCTTTCTGTAGGGGTCCCTCAAGGTTCTGTCCTTGGACCTCTTCTCTTTTCCATCTACACCTCCTCCCTTGGTCACTTGATAAACTCCCATGACTTTAAGTACCATCTCTATGCTGATGACACACAAATCTATCTTTCTACTCCTCACCTCACCCCTTCAGTCTCCACTCGCATTACTAACCTACTAAGTGACATATCGGCATGGATGTCACTCCACATCCTCAAACTCAATCTTTCCAAAACTGAGCTCTTAGTATCCCCCCCAGCCCGTGCCCCCTCCCCTGACTTCTCCATCAAGATCAATAACACAGTCATCAGTTCCTCCCCTCATGCCAGGGTACTAGGTGTAATCCTAGACTCCCATCTGTCCTTTCAGCCCCAAATCCAATCGCTGTCCAAATCATGTAGACTTCACCTCCGCAACATCTCCAAGATACGACCATTCCTAACCTCGGAAACTACTAAGCAACTTATTCACTCCCTTGTTATATCTCTCCTTGACTATTGTAACTCCCTCCTCATTGGCCGACCTCATCGCATGCTATCCCCTCTTCAGTCTATCATGAATGCTGCTGCCAGACTCATCCACCTTACTAACCATTCTGTATCTGCCACCCCTCTCTGCTGTGGTGGTTTATGTAAGGATTTATTCTATTTATGAAGGGCGGTGTCCCTTTCCCTTAGATTAAATGTTACAGTGCCTCCAGCCGTTAAAATACGGCAAATATTTAGTGAACCAATAATTTGGACACCTTGATAATTTGATCACCACTTTTATTATACCTTGAATTCTTTTAGCCAGTATGATTTCGTACCATACACACAAAATTTGCCTTATAATAGATAATTATATAAATTTATTTATGTACAAAAACTATATATATCTTAACACAAAACGCAAAAGACTGGTGATGAATGAATACTGGTACACACGATCAAAGATATACTATACCAATATTATACACAATACAATATTTCTAAATAATGATAAACAAGATAACAATTTTTCTAGATGATAATGATTAAAAATTAAATTTAATAATAACTGATAATTTAGAGTATCTCAGAGGTTATTTTCTCTCATAACGTGGCCATAGGAATGGGAGAAGATGTTCCCTGATACATTATACTCTAACTACTAATATTTAATAATTTATGAAATATGTAAATTTGCAATATGACACCAACAATATCTAACAGTAATACAGGATCTCTCTATATATATGTGAATACCCACTGCAGTTGTTATCACTCTAAGGTAATTCTTATCACTCTAAACACATAGGAAATATGCAATACAATATTAAATATAGACAGTCTCACCACACCCAGAACTTGGACTATGACACCTTCCCAGTGGATTCAGCTGGCAATGGAAACGCCTTCAGAATAATGGCCACAGGGCAAGTGATAGATAGGCAGTGTTGGAAAATGTAGGATGGGAGAAATTTAGAGAGTGTAGAAGTTTACTAAAAAGTTTTTAAAAGTTTGAAAGGATGAAAGAGTGGTTATTCAGCAGGGATGGATTTCAGCCTCGTCTGATTTCTTCAGCTTGTTTTTCTTTGGCTCCAGTGAGATTTTTCAGTGAGTCTTTCAGTCAGTCTTTTTTTTTAGTGAGGTTTTTTTTTCAGGTTTTTTTTTTTTTTCTAAATCGGGTGCATGGCTTTTTATACCATCTAAACTATTGTTTTAAAAGACCCTCCCAACAGGCTTTTGATTGGCCGGTCGAGAAGTGTATGTACCTAAGCTATCTCTCACCTGTCCGCCAGGTGGCAGTCAGGTACCATAGAACAATTTGAGTATTGATGATGACTCACACCTCGGGTGGAATTCAAGGTGATTTCAGGTATTAAATATACGTCTCATCCAGATATATATATTTGATTATACCTATAATGTCCTGGATAGGAACTATAGAAGATATATGTGTATTCAGTTATTCATTTCCCTGAGATACAAACTTGTGTGAAAGCATTTGTTTTCTGATAAAACATACAACTGATACTAATTCACAATATATCTTACTTTTCATCATTTCATACTCAATTTAGTGATATACAATCCCCATTGCTGAATGTATTTTTGTTTCAGAAAGAGTAGGAATAATGTCTCTTTTTGTTAATGTCTTTGTGGGTAAAATATAAGTTCCAAGCTTTAACTTTTAGTCTTAAGAATGACACAATACTGATGTTTACGTCCATTGTAAAGATAATAGGGCAACAACCAGTTGTCCTTGTAGTTTGAAAAAAAACAGTTTGAAAAGACTGTTGACTCATCACTCTTTTCAAGGCTTTGTTTACTCTTCTCAGACTTGCAAGTATGGTCTCATATATTGTTAACTGTCGGTGTGGTGACTCAATGTTTAGAGGTCCAACGTCTTATTTGACTGTCTGATTAACTTTTGTAGATGCACTTTCCCCAACCCCAATGGATAAATAGCATTTGTTGAGAATATACATTTTAACTAGTCTCATAGTCGCCAACTTAAACTTCTCAGGATTGTCTATCTTGGGCCACCTGTAGATAGTCAAACAGTCTATTGTCTCTGGAAAGAGCTCCTTCCACCCATTGTCTGCATGTAACTTCTAGAGATGAGCGAATTATTCAAAAATTTGATTCGGCTGATTCGCCGAATTTGCGGGAGAAATTCGATTCGATGCGAATTTATTCGCTGCGAATTTAACTAATTAAAAGGGTTTCTAGGCTTCAGAGAGCCTTTATATTAGTGCAGAACACTGTACCTTTAATTTAAATGCCCTTGGAGTCTGCTGGGGAAGAGAAATAATACTGTCAGTCAGTATGACATGCAGATGAGTGCCGTCGATCTTAGAATCACCGCAAACTTCACTCATTTGGGCAGTCACAGGGCACGACGAAGAAGAAGAAGAATGAAAAGAAGAAGAAGAATGAAAAGAAGAAGAAGAATGAAAAGAAGAATAAGAAGAATGAAAAGAAGAATGAAAAGAAGAAGAATGAAAAGAAGAATGAGAAGAATGAAAAGAAGAAGAAGAATGAAAAGAAGAATGAAAAGAAGAAGAATGAAAAGAAGAATGAGAAGAATGAAAAGAAGAATGAAAAGAAGAAGGAGAAGAATGAAAAGAAGAATGAAAAGAAGAAGAAGAATGAAAAGAAGAATGAGAAGAAGAATGAAAAGAAGAATGAGAAGAATGAAAAGAAGAATGAAAAGAAGAAGAAGAAGAAGAATGAAAAGAAGAAGAAGAATGAAAAGAAGAAGAAGAAGAAGAATGAAAAGAAGAAGAATGAAAAGAAGAATGAACTATATTACTATATCAGTCTCTAATGGATGCTGGAGAGTTAAACCCCCTAACACCTGCTGTGCCCATTATGAGGGGTTCCCACCATCCCTGTGCTGAGTTCCTGGGTCTGTACACCTGCTCTGCCCATTAGGAGGAGTTCCCACCATCCCTGTGCTAAATTCCTGGGTCTGTACACCTGCTGTTCCCATTATGAGGGGTTTCTACCATCCCTGTGCTGAGGTCCCAGGTCTGCACACCTGCTGCGCCCATTACTAGGGGTTCCCACCATCCCTGTGCTGAGGTTCTGGGTATGCACACCTGCTGTGCCCATTATGAGGGGTTCCTACCATCCATGTGCTGAGATTCCGGGTCTGCCCACCTGCTTTACCCATTATTAGGGGTTCCCACCATCCCTGTGCTGAGGTTCCAGGTCTGCACACCTGCTGCGCCATTATGAGAAGTTCCCACCATCCCTGTGCTGAGTTCCTGGGTCTGTACACCTGCTCTGCCCATTAGGAGGAGTTCCCACCATCCCTGTGCTAAATTCCTGGATCTGTACACCTGCTGTTCCCATTATGAGGGGTTTCTACCATCCCTGTGCTGAGGTCCCAGGTCTGCACACCTGCTGCGCCCATTACTAGGGGTTCCCACCATCCCTGTGCTGAGGTTCTTGGTATGCACACCTGCTGTGCCCATTATGAGGGGTTCCCACCATCCATGTGCTGAGATTCTGGGTCTGCCCACCTGCTTTACTCATTATTAGGGGTTTCCACCATCCCTGTGCTGAGGTTCCAGGTCTGCACACCTGCTGCGCCCATTATGAGAAGTTCCCACCATCCCTGTGCTGAGTTCCTGGGTCTGTACACCTGCTCTGCCCATTAGGAGGAGTTCCCACCATCCCTGTGCTAAATTCCTGGGACTGTACACCTGCTGTTCCCATTATGAGGGGTTTCTACCATCCCTGTGCTGAGGTCCCAGGTCTGCACACCTGCTGCGCCCATTACTAGGGGTTCCCACCATCCCTGTGCTGAGGTTCTGGGTATGCACACCTGCTGTGCCCATTATGAGGGGTCCCTACCATCCATGTGCTGAGATTCCGGGTCTGCCCACCTGCTTTACCCATTATTAGGGGTTCCCACCATCCCTGTGCTGAGGTTCCAGGTCTGCACACCTGCTGCGCCCATTATGAGAAGTTCCCACCATCCCTGTGCTGAGTTCCTGGGTCTGTACACCTGCTCTGCCCATTAGGAGGAGTTCCCACCATCCCTGTGCTAAATTCCTGGGTCTGTACACCTGCTGTTCCCATTATGAGGGGTTTCTACCATCCCTGTGCTGAGGTCCCAGGTCTGCACACCTGCTGCGCCCATTACTAGGGGTTCCCACCATCCCTGTGCTGAGGTTCTGGGTATGCACACCTGCTGTGCCCATTATGAGGGGTTCCTACCATCCATGTGCTGAGGTTCCAGGTCGGCACACCTGCTGCGCCCATTATGAGAAGTTCCCACCATCCCTGTGCTGAGTTCCTGGGTCTGTACACCTGCTCTGCCCATTAGGAGGAGTTCCCACCATCCCTGTGCTATATTCCTGGGTCTGTACATGAAAAGAAGAAGAAGAAGAATGAAAAGAAGAAGAAGAAGAATGAAAAGAAGAAGAATGAAAAGAAGAATGAAAAGAAGAAGAAGAATGAGAAGAATGAAAAGAAGAAGAATGAAAATAAGAAGAAGAAGAATGAAAAGAAGAATGAAAAGAAGAAGAAGAAGAATGAAAATAAGAAGAAGAATGAAAAGAACAATGAGAAGAATGAAAAGAAGAAGGAGAAGAATGAAAAGAAGAATGAAAAGAAGAAGAAGAAGAAGAATGAAAAGAATGAGAAGAATGAAAAGAAGAAGAAGAATGAAAAGAAGAATGAGAAGAATGAGAAGAATGAGAAGAATGAAAAGAAGAATGAAAAGAAGAATGAGAAGAATGAAAAGAAGAAGAAGAATGAAAAGAAGAATGAAAAGAAGAATGAGAAGAATGAAAAGAAGAAGAAGAAGAATGAAAAGAGGAATGAGAAGAAGAATGAAAAGAAGAAGAAGAAGAATGAAAAGAAGAAGAAGAAGAATGAAAAGAAGAAGAATGAAAAGAAGAATGAGAAGAATGAAAAGAAGAATGAGAAGAACACCTGCTGCGCCCATTACTAGGGGTTCCCACCATCCCTGTGCTGAGGTTCTGGGTATGCACACCTGCTGTGCCCATTATGAGGGGTTCCTACCATCCATGTGCTGAGATTCCGGGTTTGCCCACCTGCTTTACCCATTATTAGGGGTTCCCACCATCCCTGTGCTGAGGTTCCAGGTCTGCACACCTGCTGCGCCCATTATGAGAAGTTCCCACCATCCCTGTGCTGAGTTCCTGGGTCTGTACACCTGCTCTGCCCATTAGGAGGAGTTCCCACCATCCCTGTGCTAAATTCCTGGGTCTGTACACCTGCTGTTCCCATTATGAGGGGTTTCTACCATCCCTGTGCTGAGGTCCCAGGTCTGCACACCTGCTGCGCCCATTACTAGGGGTTCCCACCATCCCTGTGCTGAGGTTCTGGGTATGCACACCTGCTGTGCCCATTATGAGGGGTTCCTACCATCCATGTGCTGAGGTTCCAGGTCTGCACACCTGCTGCGCCCATTATGAGAAGTTCCCACCATCCCTGTGCTGAGTTCCTGGGTCTGTACACCTGCTCTGCCCATTAGGAGGAGTTCCCACCATCCCTGTGCTAAATTCCTGGGTCTGTACATGAAAAGAAGAAGAAGAACAATGAAAAGAAGAAGAAGAACAATGAAAAGAAGAAGAAGAAGAATGAGAAGAATGAAAAGAAGAAAAGAATGAGAAGAAGAATGAGAAGAATGAAAAGAAGAAGAATGAAAAGAAGAAGAAGAAGAATGAAAAGAAGAAGAAGAAGAATGAAAAGAAGAAGAAGAATGAAAAGAACAATGAGAAGAATGAAAAGAAGAAGGAGAAGTAGAAGGAGAGGAATGAAAAGAAGAATGAAAAGAACAATGAGAAGAATGAAAAGAAGGAGAAGAATGAAAAGAAGAATGAAAAGAAGAATGAGAAGAAGAATGAGAAGAATTAAAAGAAGAATGAGAAGAATGAAAAGAAGAATGAGAAGAATGAAAAGAAGAATGAGAAGAATGAAAAGAAGAAGAATGAAAAGAAGAAGAAGAAGAATGAAAAGAGGAATGAGAAGAAGAATGAAAAGAAGAAGAAGAAGAATGAAAAGAAGAAGAATGAAAAGAAGAAGAAGAAGAATGAAAAGAAGAATGAGAAGAATGAAAAGAAGAGGAATGAAAAGAAGAATGAGAAGAACACCTGCTGCGCCCATTACTAGGGGTTCCCACCATCCCTGTGCTGAGGTTCTGGGTATGCACACCTGCTGTGCCCATTATGAGGGGTTCCTACCATCCATGTGCTGAGATTCCGGGTCTGCCCACCTGCTTTACCCATTATTAGGGGTTCCCACCATCCCTGTGCTGAGGTTCCAGGTCTGCACACCTGCTGCGCCCATTATGAGAAGTTCCCACCATCCCTGTGCTGAGTTCCTGGGTCTGTACACCTGCTCTGCCCATTAGGAGGAGTTCCCACCATCCCTGTGCTAAATTCCTGGGTCTGTACACCTGCTGTTCCCATTATGAGGGGTTTCTACCATCCCTGTGCTGAGGTCCCAGGTCTGCACACCTGCTGCACCCATTACTAGGGGTTCCCACCATCCCTGTGCTGAGGTTCTGGGTATGCACACCTGCTGTGCCCATTATGAGGGGTTCCTACCATCCATGTGCTGAGGTTCCAGGTCGGCACACCTGCTGCGCCCATTATGAGAAGTTCCCACCATCCCTGTGCTGAGTTCCTGGGTCTGTACACCTGCTCTGCCCATTAGGAGGAGTTCCCACCATCCCTGTGCTAAATTCCTGGGACTGTACACCTGCTGTTCCCATTATGAGGGGTTTCTACCATCCCTGTGCTGAGGTCCCAGGTCTGCACACCTGCTGCGCCCATTACTAGGGGTTCCCACCATCCCTGTGCTGAGGTTCTGGGTATGCACACCTGCTGTGCCCATTATGAGGGGTTCCTACCATCCATGTGCTGAGGTTCCGGGTCTGCCCACCTGCTTTACCCATTATTAGGGGTTCCCACCATCCCTGTGCTGAGGTTCCAGGTCTGCACACCTGCTGCGCCCATTATGAGAAGTTCCCACCATCCCTGTGCTGAGTTCCTGGGTCTGTACACCTGCTCTGCCCATTAGGAGGAGTTCCCACCATCCCTGTGCTAAATTCCTGGGTCTGTACACCTGCTGTTCCCATTATGAGGGTTTTCTACCATCCCTGTGCTTAGGTCCCAGGTCTGCACACCTGCTGCGCCCATTACTAGGGGTTCCCACCATCCCTGTGCTGAGGTTCTGGGTATGCACACCTGCTGTGCCCATTATGAGGGGTTCCTACCATCCATGTGCTGAGGTTCCAGGTCGGCACACCTGCTGCGCCCATTATGAGAAGTTCCCACCATCCCTGTGCTGAGTTCCTGGGTCTGTACACCTGCTCTGCCCATTAGGAGGAGTTCCCCCCATCCCTGTGCTAAATTCCTGGGACTGTACACCTGCTGTTCCCATTATGAGGGGTTTCTACCATCCCTGTGCTGAGGTCCCAGGTCTGCACACCTGCTGCGCCCATTACTAGGGGTTCCCACCATCCCTGTGCTGAGGTTCTGGGTATGCACACCTGCTGTGCCCATTATGAAGGGTTCCTACCATCCATGTGCTGAGATTCCGGGTCTGCCCACCTGCTTTACCCATTATTAGGGGTTCCCACCATCCCTGTGCTGAGGTTCCAGGTCTGCACACCTGCTGCGCCCATTATGAGAAGTTCCCACCAACCCTGTGCTGAGTTCCTGGGTCTGTACACCTGCTCTGCCCATTAGGAGGAGTTCCCACCATCCCTGTGCTAAATTCCTGGGTCTGTACACCTGCTGTTCCCATTATGAGGGGTTTCTACCATCCCTCTGCTGAGGTCCCAGGTCTGCACACCTGCTGCGCCCATTACTAGGGGTTCCCACCATCCCTGTGCTGAGGTTCTGGGTATGCACACCTGCTGTGCCCATTATGAGGGGTTCCTACCATCCATGTGCTGAGGTTCCAGGTCGGCACACCTGCTGCGCCCATTATGAGAAGTTCCCACCATCCCTGTGCTGAGTTCCTGGGTCTGTACACCTGCTCTGCCCATTAGGAGGAGTTCCCACCATCCCTGTGCTAAATTCCTGGGACTGTACACCTGCTGTTCCCATTATGAGGGGTTTCTACCATCCCTGTGCTGAGGTCCCAGGTCTGCACACCTGCTGCGCCCATTACTAGGGGTTCCCACCATCCCTGTGCTGAGGTTCTGGGTATGCACACCTGCTGTGCCCATTATGAGGGGTTCCTACCATCCATGTGCTGAGATTCCGGGTCTGCCCACCTGCTTTACCCATTATTAGGGGTTCCCACCATCCCTGTGCTGAGGTTCCAGGTCTGCACACCTGCTGCGCCCATTATGAGAAGTTCCCACCATCCCTGTGCTGAGTTCCTGGGTCTGTACACCTGCTCTGCCCATTAGGAGGAGTTCCCACCATCCCTGTGCTAAATTCCTGGGTCTGTACACCTGCTGTTCCCATTATGAGGGGTTTCTACCATCCCTGTGCTGAGGTCCCAGGTCTGCACACCTGCTGCGCCCATTACTAGGGGTTCCCACCATCCCTGTGCTGAGGTTCTGGGTATGCACACCTGCTGTGCCCATTATGAGGGGTTCCTACCATCCATGTGCTGAGGTTCCAGGTCGGCACACCTGCTGCGCCCATTATGAGAAGTTCCCACCATCCCTGTGCTGAGTTCCTGGGACTGTACACCTGCTGTTCCCATTATGAGGGGTTTCTACCATCCCTGTGCTGAGGTCCCCGGTCTGCATACCTGCTGCGCCCATTACTAGGGGTTCCCACCATCCCTGTGCTGAGGTTCTGGGTATGCACACCTGCTGTGCCCATTATGAGGGGTTCCTACCATCCATGTGCTGAGATTCCGGGTCTGCCCACCTGCTTTACCCATTATTAGGGGTTCCCACCATCCCTGTGCTGAGGTTCCAGGTCTGCACACCTGCTGCGCCCATTATGAGAAGTTCCCACCATCCCTGTGCTGAGTTCCTGGGTCTGTACACCTGCTCTGCCCATTAGGAGGAGTTCCCACCATCCCTGTGCTAAATTCCTGGGTCTGTACACCTGCTGTTCCCATTATGAGGGGTTTCTACCATCCCTGTGCTGAGGTCCCAGGTCTGCACACCTGCTGCGCCCATTACTAGGGGTTCCCACCATCCCTGTGCTGAGGTTCTGGGTATGCACACCTGCTGTGCCCATTATGAGGGGTTCCTACCATCCATGTGCTGAGGTTCCAGGTCGGCACACCTGCTGCGCCCATTATGAGAAGTTCCCACCATCCCTGTGCTGAGTTCCTGGGTCTGTACACCTGCTCTGCCCATTAGGAGGAGTTCCCACCATCCCTGTGCTAAATTCCTGGGTCTGTACACCTGCTGTTCCCATTATGAGGGGTTTCTACCATCCCTGTGCTGAGGTCCCAGGTCTGCACACCTGCTGCGCCCATTACTAGGGGTTCCCACCATCCCTGTGCTGAGGTTCTGGGTATGCACACCTGCTGTGCCCATTATGAGGGGTTCCTACCATCCATGTGCTGAGATTCCGGGTCTGCCCACCTGCTTTACCCATTATTAGGGGTTCCCACCATCCCTGTGCTGAGGTTCCAGGTCTGCACACCTGCTGCGCCCATTATGAGAAGTTCCCACCATCCCTGTGCTGAGTTCCTGGGTCTGTACACCTGCTCTGCCCATTAGGAGGAGTTCCCACCATCCCTGTGCTAAATTCCTGGGTCTGTACACCTGCTGTTCCCATTATGAGGGGTTTCTACCATCCCTGTGCTGAGGTCCCAGGTCTGCACACCTGCTGCGCCCATTACTAGGGGTTCCCACCATCCCTGTGCTGAGGTTCTGGGTATGCACACCTGCTGTGCCCATTATGAGGGGTTCCTACCATCCATGTGCTGAGGTTCCAGGTCGGCACACCTGCTGCGCCCATTATGAGAAGTTCCCACCATCCCTGTGCTGAGTTCCTGGGTCTGTACACCTGCTCTGCCCATTAGGAGGAGTTCCCACCATCCCTGTGCTAAATTCCTGGGTCTGTACATGAAAAGAAGAAGAAGAAGAATGAAAAGAAGAAGAAGAAGAATGAAAAGAAGGAGAAGAAGAATGAAAAGAAGAATGAGAAGAATGAAAAGAAGAAGAAGAATGAGAAGAATGAAAAGAAGAAGAATGAAATAAGAAGAAGAAGAATGAAAAGAAGAAGGAGAAGAATGAAAAGAAGAAGAAGAAGAATGAAAAGAAGAAGAAGAATGAAAAGAACAATGAGAAGAATGAAAAGAAGAAGGAGAAGAATGAAAAGAAGAATGAAAAGAAGAAGAAGAAGAATGAAAAGAAGAATGAGAAGAATGAAAAGAAGAATGAGAAGAAGAATGAGAAGAATGAAAAGAAGAATGAGAAGAATGAAAAGAAGAATGAGAAGAATGAAAAGAAGAAGAAGAATGAAAAGAAGAATGAGAAGAAGAATGAGAAAAATGAAAAGAAGAAGAAGAAGAATGAAAAGAAGAATGAGAAGAAGAATGAAAAGAAGAAGAAGAAGAATGAAAAGAAGAATGAAAAGAAGAAGAAGAAGAATGAAAAGAAGAAGAAGAAGAATGAAAAGAAGAAGAAGAAGAAGAAAGAAAAGAAGAATGAGAAGAATGAAAAGAAGAAGAATGAAAAGAAGAATGAGAAGAACACCTGCTGCGCCCATTATGAGGGGTTCCTACCATCCATGTGCTGAGGTTCCAGGTCGGCACACCTGCTGCGCCCATTATGAGAAGTTCCCACCATCCCTGTGCTGAGTTCCTGGGTCTGTACACCTGCTCTGCCCATTAGGAGGAGTTCCCACCATCCCTGTGCTAAATTCCTGGGACTGTACACCTGCTGTTCCCATTATGAGGGGTTTCTACCATCCCTGTGCTGAGGTCCCAGGTCTGCACACCTGCTGCGCCCATTACTAGGGGTTCCCACCATCCCTGTGCTGAGGTTCTGGGTATGCACACCTGCTGTGCCCATTATGAGGGGTTCCTACCATCCATGTGCTGAGATTCCGGGTCTGCCCACCTGCTTTACCCATTATTAGGGGTTCCCACCATCCCTGTGCTGAGTTCCTGGGTCTGTACACCTGCTCTGCCCATTAGGAGGAGTTCCTACCATCCCTGTGCTAAATTCCTGGGTCTGTACATGAAAAGAAGAAGAAGAAGAATGAAAAGAAGAAGAAGAAGAATGAGAAGAATGAAAAGAAGAAGAAGAATGAGAAGAATGAAAAGAAGAAGAAGAATGAAAATAAGAAGAAGAAGAATGAAAAGAAGAATGAAAAGAAGAAGAAGAAGAATGAAAAGAAGAAGAAGAGGAATGAAAAGAAGAAGAAGAATGAAAAGAACAATGAGAAGAATGAAAAGAAGGAGAAGAATGAAAAGAAGAATGAAAAGAAGAAGAAGAAGAATGAAAAGAAGAATGAGAAGAATGAAAAGAAGAATGAGAAGAAGAATGAAAAGAAGAATGAAAAGAAGAATGAGAAGAATGAAAAGAAGAATGAGAAGAATGAAAAGAAGAAGAAGAATGAAAAGAAGAATGAGAAGAAGAATGAGAAGAATGAAAAGAAGAAGAAGAAGAATGAAAAGAAGAAGAAGAAGAATGAAAAGAAGAATGAGAAGAAGAATGAAAAGAAGAAGAAGAAGAATGAAAAGAAGAATGAAAAGAAGAAGAAGAAGAATGAAAAGAAGAAGAAGAAGAAGAATGAAAAGAAGAATGAGAAGAATGAAAAGAAGAAGAATGAAAAGAAGAATGAGAAGAACACCTGCTGAGCCCATTACTAGGGGTTCCCACCATCCCTGTGATGAGGTTCTGGGTATGCACTCCTGCTGTGCCCATTATGAGGGGTTCCTACCATCCATGTGCTGAGATTCCGGGTCTGCCCACCTGCTTTACCCATTTTTAGGGGTTCCCACCATCCCTGTGCTGAGGTTCCAGGTCTGCACACCTGCTGCGCCCATTATGAGAAGTTCCCACCATCCCTGTGCTGAGTTCCTGGGTCTGTACACCTGCTCTGCCCATTAGGAGGAGTTCCCACCATCCCTGTGCTAAATTCCTGGGTCTGTACACCTGCTGTTCCCATTATGAGGGGTTTCTACCATCCCTGTGCTGAGGTCCCAGGTCTGCACACCTGCTGCGCCCATTACTAGGGGTTCCCACCATCCCTGTGCTGAGGTTCTGGGTATGCACACCTGCTGTGCCCATTATGAGGGGTTCCTACCATCCATGTGCTGAGATTCCGGGTCTGCCCACCTGCTTTACCCATTATTAGGGGTTCCCACCATCCCTGTGCTGAGGTTCCAGGTCTGCACACCTGCTGCGCCCATTATGAGAAGTTCCCACCATCCCTGTGCTGAGTTCCTGGGTCTGTACACCTGCTCTGCCCATTAGGAGGAGTTCCCACCATCCCTGTGCTAAATTCCTGGGTCTGTACACCTGCTGTTCCCATTATGAGGGGTTTCTACCATCCCTGTGCTGAGGTCCCAGGTCTGCACACCTGCTGCGCCCATTACTAGGGGTTCCCACCATCCCTGTGCTGAGGTTCTGGGTATGCACACCTGCTGTGCCCATTATGAGGGGTTCCTACCATCCATGTGCTGAGGTTCCAGGTCGGCACACCTGCTGCGCCCATTATGAGAAGTTCCCACCATCCCTGTGCTGAGTTCCTGGGTCTGTACACCTGCTCTGCCCATTAGGAGGAGTTCCCACCATCCCTGTGCTAAATTCCTGGGTCTGTACACCTGCTGTTCCCATTATGAGGGGTTTCTACCATCCCTGTGCTGAGGTCCCAGGTCTGCACACCTGCTGCGCCCATTACTAGGGGTTCCCACCATCCCTGTGCTGAGGTTCTGGGTATGCACACCTGCTGTGCCCATTATGAGGGGTTCCTACCATCCATGTGCTGAGATTCCGGGTCTGCCCACCTGCTTTACCCATTATTAGGGGTTCCCACCATCCCTGTGCTGAGGTTCCAGGTCTGCACACCTGCTGCGCCCATTATGAGAAGTTCCCACCATCCCTGTGCTGAGTTCCTGGGTCTGTACACCTGCTCTGCCCATTAGGAGGAGTTCCCACCATCCCTGTGCTAAATTCCTGGGTCTGTACACCTGCTGTTCCCATTATGAGGGGTTTCTACCATCCCTGTGCTGAGGTCCCAGGTCTGCACACCTGCTGCGCCCATTACTAGGGGTTCCCACCATCCCTGTGCTGAGGTTCTGGGTATGCACACCTGCTGTGCCCATTATGAGAAGTTCCCACCATCCCTGTGCTGAGTTCCTGGGTCTGTACACCTGCTCTGCCCATTAGGAGGAGTTCCCACCATCCCTGTGCTAAATTCCTGGGACTGTACACCTGCTGTTCCCATTATGAGGGGTTTCTACCATCCCTGTGCTGAGGTCCCAGGTCTGCACACCTGCTGCGCCCATTACTAGGGGTTCCCACCATCCCTGTGCTGAGGTTCTGGGTATGCACACCTGCTGTGCCCATTATGAGGGGTTCCTACCATCCATGTGCTGAGATTCCGGGTCTGCCCACCTGCTTTACCCATTATTAGGGGTTCCCACCATCCCTGTGCTGAGGTTCCAGGTCTGCACACCTGCTGCGCCCATTATGAGAAGTTCCCACCATCCCTGTGCTGAGTTCCTGGGTCTGTACACCTGCTCTGCCCATTAGGAGGAGTTCCCACCATCCCTGTGCTAAATTCCTGGGTCTGTACACCTGCTGTTCCCATTATGAGGGGTTTCTACCATCCCTGTGCTGAGGTCCCAGGTCTGCACACCTGCTGCGCCCATTACTAGGGGTTCCCACCATCCCTGTGCTGAGGTTCTGGGTATGCACACCTGCTGTGCCCATTATGAGGGGTTCCTACCATCCATGTGCTGAGGTTCTGGGTATGCACACCTGCTGTGCCCATTATGAGGGGTTCCTACCATCCATGTGCTGAGGTTCCAGGTCGGCACACCTGCTGCGCCCATTATGAGAAGTTCCCACCATCCCTGTGCTGAGTTCCTGGGTCTGTACACCTGCTCTGCCCATTAGGAGGAGTTCCCACCATCCCTGTGCTAAATTCCTGGGTCTGTACATGAAAAGAAGAAGAAGAAGAATGAAAAGAAGAAGAAGAAGAATGAAAAGAAGAATGAGAAGAATGAAAAGAAGAAGAAGAATGAGAAGAAGAATGAGAAGAATGAAAAGAAGAAGAAGAAGAATGAAAAGAAGAAGAAGAATGAAAAGAACAATGAGAAGAATGAAAAGAAGAAGGAGAAGAATGAAAAGAAGAATGAAAAGAAGAAGAAGAAGAATGAAAAGAAGAATGAGAAGAATGAAAAGAAGAAGAAGAATGAAAAGAAGAATGAGAAGAAGAATGAGAAGAATGAAAAGAAGAATGAGAAGAATGAAAAGAAGAATGAGAAGAATGAGAAGAATGAAAAGAAGAAGAAGAATGAAAAGAAGAATGAGAAGAAGAATGAGAAGAATGAAAAGAAGAAGAAGAAGAATGAAAAGAAGAAGAAGAAGAATGAAAAGAAGAATGAAAAGAAGAAGAAGAAGAATGAAAAGAAGAAGAAGAATGAAAAGAAGAAGAAGAAGAATGAAAAGAAGAATGAGAAGAATGAAAAGAAGAAGAATGAAAAGAAGAATGAGAAGAACACCTGCTGCGCCCATTACTAGGGGTTCCCACCATCCCTGTGCTGAGGTTCTGGGTATGCACACCTGCTGTGCCCATTATGAGGGGTTCCTACCATCCATGTGCTGAGATTCCGGGTCTGCCCACCTGCTTTACCCATTATTAGGGGTTCCCACCATCCCTGTGCTGAGGTTCCAGGTCTGCACACCTGCTGCGCCCATTATGAGAAGTTCCCACCATCCCTGTGCTGAGTTCCTGGGTCTGTACACCTGCTCTGCCCATTAGGAGGAGTTCCCACCATCCCTGTGCTAAATTCCTGGGTCTGTACACCTGCTGTTCCCATTATGAGGGGTTTCTACCATCCCTGTGCTGAGGTCCCAGGTCTGCACACCTGCTGCGCCCATTACTAGGGGTTCCCACCATCCCTGTGCTGAGGTTCTGGGTATGCACACCTGCTGTGCCCATTATGAGGGGTTCCTACCATCCATGTGCTGAGGTTCCAGGTCTGCCCACCTGCTTTACCCATTATTAGGGGTTCCCACCATCCCTGTGCTGAGGTTCCAGGTCTGCACACCTGCTGCGCCCATTATGAGAAGTTCCCACCATCCCTGTGCTGAGTTCCTGGGTCTGTACACCTGCTCTGCCCATTAGGAGGAGTTCCCACCATCCCTGTGCTAAATTCCTGGGTCTGTACACCTGCTGTTCCCATTATGAGGGGTTTCTACCATCCCTTTGCTGAGGTCCCAGGTCTGCACACCTGCTGCGCCCATTACTAGGGGTTCCCACCATCCCTGTGCTGAGGTTCTGGGTATGCACACCTGCTGTGCCCATTATGAGGGGTTCCTACCATCCATGTGCTGAGGTTCTGGGTATGCACACCTGCTGTGCCCATTATGAGGGGTTCCTACCATCCATGTGCTGAGGTTCCAGGTCGGCACACCTGCTCTGCCCATTAGGAGGAGTTCCCACCATCCCTGTGCTAAATTCCTGGGTCTGTACATGAAAAGAAGAAGAAGAAGAATGAAAAGAAGCAGAAGAAGAATGAAAAGAAGAAGAAGAAGAATGAAAAGAAGAATGAGAAGAATGAAAAGAAGAAGAAGAATGAGAAGAATGAAAAGAAGAAGAAGAAGAATGAAAAGAAGAAGAAGAAGAATGAAAAGAAGAAGAAGAATGAAAAGAACAATGAGAAGAATGAAAAGAAGAAGGAGAAGAATGAAAAGAAGAATGAAAAGAAGAAGAAGAAGAATGAAAAGAAGAATGAAAAGAAGAAGAAGAATGAAAAGAAGAATGAGAAGAAGAATGAGAAGAATGAAAAGAAGAATGAGAAGAATGAAAAGAAGAATGAGAAGAATGAAAAGAAGAAGAAGAATGAAAAGAAGAATGAGAAGAAGAATGAAAAGAAGAAGAAGAAGAATGAAAAGAAGAAGAAGAAGAATGAAAAGAGGAATGAGAAGAAGAATGAAAAGAAGAAGAAGAAGAATGAAAAGAAGAATGAAAAGAAGAAGAAGAAGAATGAAAAGAAGAAGAAGAATGAAAAGAAGAAGAAGAAGAATGAAAAGAAGAAGAAGAAGAATGAAAAGAAGAATGAGAAGAATGAAAAGAAGAAGAATGAAAAGAAGAATGAGAAGAACACCTGCTGCGCCCATTACTAGGGGTTCCCACCATCCCTGTGCTGAGGTTCTGGGTATGCACACCTGCTGTGCCCATTATGAGGGGTTCCTACCATCCATGTGCTGAGATTCCGGGTCTGCCCACCTGCTTTACCCATTATTAGGGGTTCCCACCATCCCTGTGCTGAGGTCCCAGGTCAGCACACCTGCTGCGCCCATTACTAGGGGTTCCCACCATCCCTCTGCTGAGGTTCTGGGTATGCACACCTGCTGTGCCCATTATGAGGGGTTCCTACCATCCATGTGCTGAGATTCCGGGTCTGCCCACCTGCTTTACCCATTATTAGGGGTTCCCACCATCCCTGTGCTGAGGTTCCAGGTCTGCACACCTGCTGCGCCCATTATGAGAAGTTCCCACCATCCCTGTGCTGAGTTCCTGGGTCTGTACACCTGCTCTGCCCATTAGGATGAGTTCCCACCATCCCTGTGCTAAATTCCTGGGTCTGTACACCTGCTGTTCCCATTATGAGGGGTTTCTACCATCCCTGTGCTGAGGTCCCAGGTCTGCACACCTGCTGCGCCCATTACTAGGGGTTCCCACCATCCCTGTGCTGAGGTTCTGGGTATGCACACCTGCTGTGCCCATTATGAGGGGTTCCTACCATCCATGTGCTGAGGTTCCAGGTCGGCACACCTGCTGCGCCCATTATGAGAAGTTCCCACCATCCCTGTGCTGAGTTCCTGGGTCTGTACACCTGCTCTGCCCATTAGGAGGAGTTCCCACCATCCCTGTGCTAAATTCCTGGGACTGTACACCTGCTGTTCCCATTATGAGGGGTTTCTACCATCCCTGTGCTGAGGTCCCAGGTCTGCACACCTGCTGCGCCCATTACTAGGGGTTCCCACCATCCCTGTGCTGAGGTTCTGGGTATGCACACCTGCTGTGCCCATTATGAGGGGTTCCTACCATCCATGTGCTGAGATTCCGGGTCTGCCCACCTGCTTTACCCATTATTAGGGGTTCCCACCATCCCTGTGCTGAGGTTCCAGGTCTGCACACCTGCTGCGCCCATTATGAGAAGTTCCCACCATCCCTGTGCTGAGTTCCTGGGTCTGTACACCTGCTCTGCCCATTAGGAGGAGTTCCCACCATCCCTGTGCTAAATTCCTGGGTCTGTACACCTGCTGTTCCCATTATGAGGGGTTTCTACCATCCCTGTGCTGAGGTCCCAGGTCTGCACACCTGCTGCGCCCATTACTAGGGGTTCCCACCATCCCTGTGCTGAGGTTCTGGGTATGCACACCTGCTGTGCCCATTATGAGGGGTTCCTACCATCCATGTGCTGAGGTTCCAGGTCGGCACACCTGCTGCGCCCATTATGAGAAGTTCCCACCATCCCTGTGCTGAGTTCCTGGGTCTGTACACCTGCTCTGCCCATTAGGAGGAGTTCCCACCATCCCTGTGCTAAATTCCTGGGTCTGTACATGAAAAGAAGAAGAAGAAGAATGAAAAGAAGAAGAAGAAGAATGAAAAGAAGAATGAGAAGAATGAAAAGAAGAAGAAGAATGAGAAGAAGAAGAAGAATGAAAATAAGAAGAAGAAGAATGAAAAGAAGAAGAAGAAGAATGAAAAGAAGAAGAAGAAGAATGAAAAGAAGAAGAAGAATGAAAAGAACAATGAGAAGAATGAAAAGAAGAAGGAGAAGAATGAAAAGAAGAATGAAAAGAAGAAGAAGAAGAATGAAAAGAAGAATGAGAAGAATGAAAAGAAGAATGAGAAGAAGAATGAAAAGAAGAATGAGAAGAAGAATGAGAAGAAGAATGAGAAGAATGAAAAGAAGAAGAAGAATGAAAAGAAGAATGAGAAGAAGAATGAGAAGAATGAAAAGAAGAAGAAGAAGAAGAATGAAAAGAAGAATGAGAAGAAGAATGAAAAGCAGAAGAAGAAGAATGAAAAGAAGAATGAAAAGAAGAAGAATGAAAAGAAGAAGAAGAAGAATGAAAAGAAGAAGAAGAAGAATGAAAAGAAGAATGAGAAGAATGAAAAGAAGAAGAAGAATGAAAAGAAGAATGAGAAGAACACCTGCTGCGCCCATTACTAGGGGTTCCCACCATCCCTGTGCTGAGGTTCTGGGTATGCACACCTGCTGTGCCCATTATGAGGGGTTCCTACCATCCATGTGCTGAGATTCCGGGTCTGCCCACCTGCTTTACCCATTATTAGGGGTTCCCACCATCCCTGTGCTGAGGTTCCAGGTCTGCACACCTGCTGCGCCCATTATGAGAAGTTCCCACCATCCCTGTGCTGAGTTCCTGGGTCTGTACACCTGCTCTGCCCATTAGGAGGAGTTCCCACCATCCCTGTGCTAAATTCCTGGGTCTGTACACCTGCTGTTCCCATTATGAGGGGTTTCTACCATCCCTGTGCTGAGGTCCCAGGTCTGCACACCTGCTGCGCCCATTACTAGGGGTTCCCACCATCCCTGTGCTGAGGTTCTGGGTATGCACACCTGCTGTGCCCATTATGAGGGGTTCCTACCATCCATGTGCTGAGGTTCCAGGTCTGCACACCTGCTGCGCCCATTATGAGAAGTTCCCACCATCCCTGTGCTGAGTTCCTGGGTCTGTACACCTGCTCTGCCCATTAGGAGGAGTTCCCACCATCCCTGTGCTAAATTCCTGGGTCTGTACACCTGCTGTTCCCATTATGAGGGGTTTCTACCATCCCTGTGCTGAAGTCCCAGGTCTGCACACCTGCTGCGCCCATTACTATGTTTCAACCGCTGTACATGTGAAGGAACTGTCAGAGAACTGTCAGAAATAGCGGAGCTCTCTGCAGGGACACTTTTGCCGGCTGATCGGGAAAAATCCGGTTTGTGCACCCGAAGTTGGCTAATGTTCGGATTCGGCACAAATCGAATTTTTCCTGAAATTCGAAACGAATTCCACTTCGCCTGGTTCGATTCGCTCATCTCTAGTAACTTCATTAGAGGGTCCTTCGAATTCCGACCAAAAAGAGTTAACCCTTAACAGATGGCTAGGCTGGTTGGCTGTTGAAATAAAGTTATGTTTTTGATAAATAACTTCAAAAGGCACTACACTGCCTATCCCTCCACTGCCTTCCAGTTGCCCAACGAATAAAATTCAAAGCACTAACAATAACGTATAAAGCCATTTATAACTCTGCCCCAAATTACATCACCAATCTTGTCTCTAAATATCATCCAAACTGTACTCTCCGCTCCTCACAAGACCTCCTACTCTCTAGCTCCCTTGTCTCCTCCTCCCATGCTCGTCTCCAGGACTTCTCCAGAGCTTTCCCCATCCTCTGGAACTCTCTACCCCAATTTATCAGACTATCGCCTACTCTGCTCACTTTTAGGCGAGCTCTGAAAACCTATCTCTTCAGGGAAGCCTATCCTGCCCTCAGCTAATACTGGAATCTTCTACTCTTCCAACCAGTCCATCCCCCACAGTTACTACCTTTTGCACCACTAGCCCCTCCCTCCTAGATTGTAAGCTCCAAGGAGCAGGGCCCTAAAATCGCTCTTGTATTGAACTGTATTGTTACTGTATTGTCTCCCGTTATATTGTAAAGCGCTGAGCAAACTGTTGGCGCTATATAAATCCTGTATAATAATATAATAATAATATGGCTAATGTGTAAGGTAAAGTCTACAGGCTTGGAAAAATCTGTATCTAAATGGATAGAAAACTGGCTAAAAGATCGTATTCAGAGAGTAGCTGTTAATTATTATTATTATTATTATACAGTATTTATATAGCGCCAAAAAGGTTTGCTCAGCGCTGTACATTATAGTGGGGGACAGAACATGAGACAATACAGCAACAAACAATACACGAGGGGTTCGAGGGCCCTGCTCTTTCGAGCTTGCAATCTAGGAGGGAGGGGATAGTGGCACAGGAGGAAGTGGCTGTGGGGGATGGCGTGGTAGGAGGAGTGGAGGAGATCGGCAGTTAGGTGAGAGTGGGGTAGGCTTCCCTGAGGAGATGGGTTTTCAGGGTGCGCCTAAAGATGAGGAGGGAAGGTGACAGTCTGATGGATTGGGGTAGTGAGTTCCAGAGGATAGGGGAGGTCCTGGAGAAGTCTTGCAGTTGGGCGTGGGAGGTGGAGACCAGGGAGCTAGAAAGTAGGAGGTCTTGTGAGGAGCGAAGATTACGGGTTGGGTGGTATTTGGGTATCAAGTCGGTGAGGTAGTTTGGGGCAGCGTTGTGAATGGCTTTGTATGTCAGTGTTAGTAGTTTGAATTTGATGCGTTGGGCTATCGGGAGCCAATGGAGAGAATGACAGAGGGGGGTAGCAGAAGAGGAGCGGTTGGTAAGGTGGATGAGTCTGTCTGCTGAGTTCAGGATAGACTGAAGCAGGGATAGTCTGTGATGAGGTAGGCCGGTGAGGAGGGAGTTGCAGTAGTCCAGACGTGAGATAATAAGGGAGTAAACGAGTTGTTTAGTAGTGTCTGGGGTTAGGAAGGTATGTATTTTGGAGATGTTGTGGAGGTGGAGCCTGCATGAGCTTGCTAATGATTGGACATGGGGTTGGAAGGACAGGTTTGAATCTAGAGTGACACCTAGGACTTTGGCTTGCGGGGTGGGACTGATGGTGGCATTGTTGGTCGTTATGGAGAGGGGGGGGGGCGCGGGCTGGGGGGAAAATTAGGAGCTCGGTTTTGGAAAGGTTCCGTATGAGGAAGTGGAGCGACATGCAGTCTGATATGTCGTTCAGCAGGTGGGTGATACGGGTAAAGACTGAAGGGGTGAGTTGAGGGGTGGAGAGGTAAGTTTGCATGTCATCGGCGTAGAGGTGATAGTTAAAGCCATGGGAGTGTATCAGTTTGCCGAGGAAGGAGGTGTAGATGGAGAAGAGAAGGGGCCTGAGGACAGAGCCTTGGGGGACCCCAACAGAGAGGGGGAGAGAGGGGGAGGTGGTAGCGTTATAGGTAATACTGAAGGAGTGTTGGGAGAGATAGGAGGAGAGCCAGGAGAGAGCGGAGTCTCTGATGCCGAGGGAGTGTAGTTTATCAAGGAGGAGGGGGTGGTCAACTGTGTCGAAGGCCGCGGAAAGGTCAAGGAGTAAGAGGACTGAGTAGTGGCCATTAGCTTTGGCGGTTAGCAGGTCATTAGTGATTTTGAGTAGGGCGGTTTCGGTGGAGTGTATGGGACGGAAGCCAGACTGTAGTGGATCAAGGAGGTTGTTGTCAGTGAGGTGGCCGCTTAGGCGATTGTAGACTAAGCGCTCAAGGAGCTTGGATGTGAATGGCAGCAGGGAGATGGGTCTAAGGTTGTTCAGGTCAGTGGGGTCCAGGGAGGGTTTTTTGAGTATGGGAGTGATGTGCGCGTGCTTTAGGGGGAAGGGGAATGCGCCAGTAGAAAGGGAGAGATACTCTGAATGGTCTAGCTTTGTTAGTGGTGTACCCCAAGGTTCAGTGATGGGACCCTTACTTTTTAATATAATTATAAACAATATAGAGTCTGAGATTAAAAATACCATTTCAGTCTTTGCAGATGACACCAAGCTGTGCAGAGGAATAACGTCCTTACAGGATGTCTCCAATTTACAAGCTGACCTCAATGCACTGTTTAATTGAGCAGCTATGTGGCAAATGAGGTTTAATGTTGATAAATGTAGGTTAGCACTTGGGGACTAAGAATATGCATGCATCATACATACTAGGGGGCGGTACAACTGTGGGAATCAATGGTGGAGAAGGTTCTGGGAGTTCTGGTAGATCACATGCTTAATAATGGCATGCAATGCCAAGCTGCGGTTTCTAAAGCGACCAAATCCTCGCTTGTATTAAAAGAGGTATAGGCTCCAGAGAGAGATATCATATTACCCCTGTACACATCATTAGTAAGACCTCATCTGGAATATGCAGTTCAATTTTGGGCACCAATTCACAAAAAGAACATTGGGGAACTGAAGAAAGTACAGAGAAGGGCAACTAAACTGATAAAAGGCATGGGGGAGCTCAGCTATGAGGAAATATTAGAGGAACTGAATTTATTCTCTCTAGAGAAGAGGAGATTAGGGGGGATATGATCAGATGACATGTTTTACTAAGTTATCCAAGTAATGAATTATTTGATTGCATTTCAGATGATGAAGAGCAAGGATTTGTGAGTCGCACTTGAGGTAGAATCAGTGAAGGAGAAAATGGAAAGAGACAGAACGCAAAATGAACAAAGCTCTCCCTTATTTGGTCTACATTGTCACTGAGGTGAGTGTCATATTTTTTTCTTTTTAAGGGTTCATTAAAGGAGTAAAGCCAAAGCTCGTTTGGCTCTACTTCTCCTGGGAATCACAGTAGTGCAGTTCGTTCAGCACTCCTATGACCCATTTTCTGAAACCCCCTCAGCTGACATCACTCAGCTGGTCCAGGTTCAGGAAAGATCTTGACTTTAACCACTTGCCCTCCTGAGGATTCCCCCCCCCCCCTTTCATCCTGACCAGGCAATTTTTTGTGTTGCGGCGCTGCGTTACTTTAACTGACAATTGCACAGTCACACAACGCTGCACCCAAATGAAATTTATGTCCTTTTGTTCCCCACAAATTGAGCTTTCTTTCAGTGGTATTTGATTGCCTGTGCATTTTTGATCGACAATTTTGAAAGAAAAACAATATTTTTGACTTTTTCCTATTAAACATGTCCAGTAAAAATTTTTAAAAAATCAAATTTCATCAAATTTAGGCCAAAATATTTTCTGCTACATTTCTTTGTTGAAAATAACTTGAATCAGTGTTTATTATTTAGTCTGTAGGAAAGTTATAGAAACCACAAACTATCGTATATACAGTGCCTTGAAAAAGTATTCACACCCCTTGAAATTGTCCACATTTTGTCATGTTACAACCAAAAACATAAATGTATTTTATTGGGATTTTATGTGATAGACCAACACAAAGTGGCAAATAATTGTGAAGTGGAAGGAATGATAAATGGTTTTCAAAATTTTTACAAATATCTGAAAAGTGTGGTGTGCATTAGTATTCAGACTCTTTACTCTGATACCCCTAAGTAAGATCTAGTGGGACTAACTACCTTCAGAAATCATCTAATCAGTCCATCTATGTGTAATTTAATCTCAGTATAAATACAGCTGTTTTGTGAAGCCCTCAGAGGTTTGTTAGAGAACATTAGTGAACAAACAGCATCATGAAGGCGAAGGAACACACCAGACAGGTCAGGGATAAAGTTGTGGAGAGGTGTATTGCAGGGTTAGGTTATAAAAAAGCATCCCAAGCTTTGAACATCTCATGGAGCACTGTTCAATCCATCATCTGAAAATGGAGAGTATGGAACAACTGCACACCTACCGAGACATGGCCGTCCACGTAAACTGACAGGCCGGGCAAGGAGAGCATTAATCAGAAAAGCAACCAAGAGGACCATGGTAACTCTGGAGGAGCTGCAGAGATCCACAGCTCAGGTGTGAGAATCTGTCCACAGGACAACTAATAGTCATGCACTCCACAAATCTGGCCTTTATGAAAGAGTGGCAAGAAGAAAGCCATTGTTGAAAGAAAGCCATAAGAAGTCCAGTTTGCAAACACGTCGAAGAAATTGCTCTGGTCAGATGAGATCAAAATTGAACTTTTTGGCCTAAAAGCAAAACGCTATGTGTGGTAGAAAACTACCATTGCACATCACATCACCCTGAACACACCATCCCCACCGTGAAACATGGTGGTGGCAGCATCATGTTGTGGGGATGCTTTTCTTCAGCAAAAACAGGGAAGCTGGTCAGAGTTGAAGGAAAGATGGATGGAGCCAAATACAGGGCAATCTTAAAAGAAAACCTGTTAGAGTCTTCAAAAGACTTGAGTCTGGGGTGCAGGGTCACCTTCCAGCAGGACAACGACTCTAAACATACAGTCAGAGCTACAATGGAATGGTTTAGACCAAAGCATATTCATGTGTTAGAATGGCCCAGTCAAAGTCCAGACCTAAATCCAATTGAGAATCTGTGGAAAGACTTGAAAATTGATGTTCACAGACACTCTCCATACAATCTGACAGAGCTTGAGCTATTTTGCACAGAAGAATGGGCAAAAATTTCACTCTCTAGATATGCAAACCTGGTAGAGACATCCCCAAAAAGACTTGCAGCTGTAATTGCAGCGAAAGGTGGTTCTACAAAGTATTGATTCCGGGGGGCTGAATATAAATGCACGGCACACTTTTCACATATTTATTTGTAAAAAAATTTGAAAACCATTTCTCATTTTCCTTCCACTTCAAAATTATGTGCCACTTTGTGTTGGTCTATCACATAAAACCCTGATAAAATACATTTACGTTTTTGGTTGCAACATGACAAAATGTGGACAATTTCAAGGGGTATGAATACTTTTTTAAGGCACTGTATCTGAAAATCAATAATTCCTGATGTACTAATAGCCTGCCTCATTCTTAAGGCCCTAACATGCCAGGACAGTACAAATATCCCCCAAATGACCCCTTTTTGGAAAGTAGACAGTTCAAGGTATTTAGTAAGAGGCATGGCGAGTTTTTTGAAGTTGTAATTTTTTTGTCCTGATATTTTTAAAAATGAAGAATCAGGACAGTACAGCATCATCATATAACTGGTGTGGTGGTGATCAGGAAAACTGGTGACAGTACAAAAAAAATTGTTTTTCATTAATTCAGTTTTCATCTTTTTTTTTCTTATTTATTTTATTACGATTTTTAACACACTGTGACCAGAGCAAATACTCAAATATATAAAAAATACAACCAATTTTAGTAGTTTCACAATAAATAAAACTAAACTTATAAAATATGTCTCTCTGCTGTTGTTATTTCATATAGATACAAATACACCATCAATTATAGTACATAGGGAAAACTTGAAATGTAGAATTTGTCATACGAGATCCTGAGTGTTTCAGAGTCATAAAACTCCTTCTTTGGGGTATTTCTGCATAAACAGTGATGTAATCTATGAAACTGAAATTGCAATTTTATAATATATAGAATATCAATATATATGTACACGATGCATTAAAATCAATGTATCCACATAAGAATGCAATACTCACACTATAGTGAGTGAAGAGTTAAAACAGTCACTGGGGCCGCCTAAGTGACAGGTACATAAGGAAGGCTGCATTAATATCATATGACTGCGAAACACCCACCAACTGCTGTTTATGATAGATGTATGCACAGATAAGTGCAAAAGCATCCATATAAGATGATAAATAGTATTGGGATAGTGGAACAGAAGAAAATTCTCTACAAGAATATACACATATATATATATATATATATTTTTTTTTTTCTTTTGAAAGTATATTAAAGTAGAGGCATATATTTCAGTGGGGGGCATTAAACAGGCACCCAAAACACCAAAACAAATAAGATCGATTACATTTTGGTGAGTATATTGACTTGGTGGATATGTTTGTTTTTGTGACTTGGGAGCCTCTGTGTAATGCCCCCCACTGAAATATATGTCTCTACTTTAATATACTTCTAAAGGAATCTTTTGATATATATATACATTTTGTTTCTCTTGTAGAAAACTGTCTTCTGTTCCAACATCCAATACTAACTGTCATCTTAGATGGATGCTTTTGGACCTTATCTGTGCAGACATCTATCATAAAGAGCAATTGGTGGGTGTTTGGCAGTTACTTCCTTTTTACATCTTTTTTTGATTGTATTGACTGACATTAATGCAGCCTCCCTTACGTACCTATCACTTAGACAGACTGTTTGATGAGCCACAGGAAGCTGGGACCCTAAGGGGACACAAGTGGGGAAGTGATGGTCATGTGGTTTGTTTTTATGCTACGGCTGATGTTTCAACCTTATATTCACTCTAGTGTGAGTATTGCATACTTACATATATCTGTATATTGATAGTGTATTTATTCAAAAATTGCAATTTCAGTTCCATAGATTAAACTAACCTTCATGCAGAAATATCCCTGAAGAAGGAGCATTATGACTCTGAAACGCTTGGGGTCTTGCATGACAAATTGTACATTTCAAGTTTTCCTTATGTACTATGGTGGGTCGAAATAATTTTGTCCAGTCCATTTTTGGCATTTTGCATGGAATATGTCAGATTTGGCTTTTTGTTCCTCCATTTTTTTGTCTCATATCAATACAAACAAAAGAAATAAACATGAGAATGCTTAAACATTTATAATTGCAACAATTTTCTGGGGCAAAGTGGTGCATTGTCTGACAGAAATGTAGGGGTGCTAGTATTTTTGGCCATGACTGCATTTTATAAGTATTGTTTTATTTATTGTGAAACTACACAAAATTGTTTTTTTTACATATTGGCTGTAAAAATCCCAAACAATTGGGGAAAAGTCTCCATAGTCAACTTCTCAATGAAACTAAATTTACATCTGGAATATGGTACACCTTTGGATGAGCTGATTGTGGTGATAGGCACTGATCAACTCACTTGTATGCAGGTACAATGTAAATGTTTTCTGTATTAAAGTGGTTTTATCTGCACTCTCCAGTGTGCTCTGCTTCTGTCATGTATAATTGGCCCTTGGAGATATATATACAGAGCTTGACTGGATCCAATGTAGCCCGATACATTTGTAAGATTAGAGATACAGTATATATAAATATAGCCGGTAACTGACAGGCTCCAAACTGTCACATAGACCTATCAATCCAGGAAAGTCGTTGCATTCCAAAATGTCTCAATCAATATGTTTAATTCATTTCAGGTTTAACAGTTGCACAAGCGTTTCAAGTGTCCCCACTCTTCACCAGGTGCAGGTAAGCTCAACCATTGTTGTGCAGTTGTTACCTGGAATAAATTCAACATATAGAGCAAGAGGTTTGACTTCCCTGAATTGATGTGTGTGTGTATTATACCACCACCACCCGCCTGAACCATAGATACAAGGCAGGATGGATTCATGCTTTCATGTTTTTTACGCCAAATTCTAACCCTACCATTTGAATGTCTCAGCAACCAGTCTGCCCATACTCCTCTGACATCATCAAGGTATTTTCGTTCACACAACTGCCGCTTACTAGATATTTTCACTTTTTCAGACCATTCTCTGTAAATCCTAGAGATTGTTGTGCCTGAAAATCCCAGTATGTCAGCAGTTTCTGAAATACTCAGACCAGCCCATCTGGCACCAACAACCATGCCATGTTCAAGTCACTTAAATCCCTTTTCTACTCCATTCTGATGCTCGGTTTGAACTTCAGCAAGTCGTCTTGACCATGTCTAGATGCCTAAATGTATTGAGTTGCTGCCATGTGATTGGCTGATTAGCAATTTCTGTTACCAAGCAATTGAACAGGTTTACCTAATAAAGTGGCTGTTGAGTGTATAATTAGGCTTAAATAACTAAATGAATCACCTGACAAGAGCTATAGAAGATATATATCTTTATTATTTTCTAAAAAAAAAAAAAACCCTAAACATGATAGAATATGAGACCCTAGAATAAAAATCACTATTAAAGCAGTGTTTTTTTTTTAAGAAACATTTTCCTGTTTTCACACTTAAAATGGAGCTAACCTTACTGTTCCTTCAATGGTCTTGTCTCTCAATGGCATGTCCTCCTAGGTGACTGTCACATACCTGGTCGAGGGCAAGCTGACGAGAGGGCTTTCCCTTACACCTCCTGTCCTGTTTCACCTGGAGTTGATGACAGGTGATAACAGGGCATGGAGGGGCATGGGTGCCTTGCTGGAGATCCTGGCTGGAAGAGATGCCGGACAGCAGGCAGACTGGTGAACTTACAGATACAGAAGGCGCTGTAGCAGGTGCAGAAGAGCAGGCAGTAGTCAAGCAGGTGAGCAGGTGGATGCAGGATCTCAGGTGGGCAGAAGTCGGTAGTAGCCAGGTAGCCGAGGTACAGAATCGAGAACCAGAGCGTACTCCGAGCCAGGCCAGGGAAAGTAAAGTTTAGCAGAGAAGGTATGGGAACAGCTGGCAGGAGGCAGAGTCAGGTCACAAGCCGGAGTCAACAGAGTATCAGGAACAAGCGGAGTCAAACAGATCGGGCCAAACACAGGAGTGAGCACAGAATCAGGTCACAGGCAGTAGGAGCTGACGACCACTCAGCAATCCTCTGGTTTCTACAGCAGCTTTAAATAGGCAAGTGGGTGCCAAACACCCATGCTTACTCATGCTCATGTGCGTGAGTGTAATGACCATGCTAATGTGCTTACGCATGTGCATGAGTTGGGCACGTCCAGTTCTTGTTTTTGAGAGTTGTATTATACACATGCGCATATCTTCACACACGACCATATGATTCCCCTGGCAGTGTTAGTTATCAGCCATCTTCGTTGGCTGGTGCAGGATGAAGTCATTTCTGCACATGCTCAGAAGGCCATCATCCCAGCACACAGTGACCATACGCATGTGCAGCTCAGTTTACATAGCCAGAGAAGACAGCGGGCAGGCAGGTAGCTGTATTTTACTGCAAAAACACTGCATGTCTCTTTAGCAATAAAAAGCCTGCCTGCTCACTGATTATGGCAATGGAAGCTTAGTTCCGCTTTCAGAAAGTTGCATATACTCATTCTCTGGGCTGGGTGGTTATTAAATTATACCGAAGGGGTCTCACGTTAGCACCATCCGGTGCAGTAATTCTAAATAAAGGCTTGTTCATAACATGTCTGTTGAGTTGCATTTTACTGTACACCTCCACACATGTATGATGGCATGAAGTAAAATGCAGCTAAATAAACATGGTGTGAACAAGCCCTAAATGACAAAAATAAAAATCTGGCCTTCTTCATCACTGAAAGTCTGCTAGTTACATTCCTTTTTTCATTTTCTTCTTTTTTTGCCAGACCTGTTTAAAAAAAAAAATCCTGACTCCTCCTCCCCTTATAGCCAACCAGTCAAGCTCTCTTTTTTGCAAGATGTTTTTAAAAGTAAAATCCAGCAGCCTCCTCCTCCCCTTATAGCCTGCCAAGCATGCTCCTTTCTCTTTTTTGCAAGATGCTTAAAGAAAAAAAGAAAATCTGGCCTCCTCCTCCTTTTATAGCCGGCCAATCACACTCCTTAAAATGCAGCTAAATGAACATGGTGTGAACAAACCCTAAATGACAAAAATAAAAATCTGGCCTTCCCCATCACTGAAAGTCTGGTAATCTTTTTCTTTTTTTTTTTTTGCCAGATCTGTTTTAGAAAAAAAAAATCAGGCCTTCTCCTTCCCTTATAGCCATCCAATCAATCTCTTTTTTGCAAGATGCTTAAAAAAAAAAACAATTCGGTCTCCTCCCCTTATAGCCAGCCAATCACGCTTCTTTCTCTTTTTTGCAAGATGCTTAAAAAAAATAAAATTGCGGCCTCCTCCTCCCCTTATAGCCAACCAATCATGCTCCTTTCTGTTTTTTTGCAAGATGCTTAAAAAAAAATGAGGCCTCCTCCTCCCCTTATAGCCGGCCAATCACACTCCTTTCTCTTCTTTGCAAGGCACTTAAAATGCCATGGCAGATTTTAGGGAAAGGTGAACTAACCCTCTAAAGCAGTGGTTCTTAACCTGGGTTCGATCGAACCCCAGGGGTTCGGTGAGTCAGTCTCGCGGGTTCAGCGGAGGTGAAGACCCACACCCGACTCATATGATTCGTGCAGTAAATATTCATTATTATGTTTTTGTTTTTGTGTGAAAAACATGTTTTAATGGTTTTGTTCTTTGTTCTTAACGGTTTTGTTCATTTTGTGCACCTATGTATAAATATATACCTATGTTTTGAATTTTAAAAATCATATTTTATTTTTCCAATTAAGAAGGGTTCGGTGAATGCGCATATGAAACTGGTGGGGTTCAGTACCTCCAACAAGGTTAAGAACCACTGCTCTAAAGTCTAAGTTCCTTTTGCACCATGTTACACTTGTATTTCCCCGCACTGTGCTTAGTAGCAAACCTAGCCCCAGCATAGCTGGTAAAAGGGAGGGAGTTCTCCCTTACCTGTTAAAGCGGTTGTAAATTCTGTTGTTTTTTTTTTGTTTTTTTTTTTTAATTAAAATAACAAACAAACATGTCATTCTTTCCTTCTCTGTGTAATGGTATTGCACAGAGTGGACCCAATCTTCCTCTTCTGGTGTCCCCCACTGGCAATCTTGGTTCCTCCTCCACCAGATTTCCAGGCTCCATGCCTGATCCCGGTTATCCTGGGACGAGCATGGCAGATGCCACCGTGTAGATGGTAGGGAGATCTGTGAATGTCCATTTGCTGATCTCCCCTTCCCGTTAATGACTCAGAAGGGACATATAAGAGATACTTCTGAGTGGTGGTGTCCCTTTTCCCAGCCAGTATTATTATTATTATTATTATACAGTATTTATAAAGCGCCAATAGTTCGCTCAGCGTTGTACATTACAAAGGGGGACAGAACATGTGACAGAACAATACCAATACAATGTGATACACGAGGGGTTCGAGGGCCCTGCTCTTTCGAGCTTAGTATGGGAACTGCACTCTATTAGTTTCATTTCAGAGCAGGTGAGACATCAAGAGTCAGTCACCAAAAATGCATCACATGAGGGACTTTATGTCCCCTATGTGATGGGGAAAAAAAGACTTAGAAAAAATTGTGTAAAAAATTAAAGTTATACCCAAGCACTTCTGCTGGATTTCTTCCACATGCCCCAAGAATGCCTTTTAACCCCATGCACCCTCATTATTTTTTCCAGACTTTTTGTGCCCATCTGAAACTCAGGACCAGAATGGTTGATGCTGCTGGGTAGAGGGGAGGTAGATCAGTGAATAGGTCATGTCCTGGGGTTCAGGCTCGAAGACCAGTAGCTATAGCAGTAGAGAGGTTCCCACAGACCAGCAGGATAAGTACACTGGCAGGTCATCCTAATGGATGATGCAGGCTTACCCGAGGTGCAGGGTCTAAGTACCAACCCGTCTCCACCAGAGCTCCTGATGGTGGAGATAGTATTTAAGATAACAGTCTCTCGATGTGTGTGATATCCTCAAATCAATGTGAATTTGTGCTCCTAAAATTAGTCCACCTTCATGAAGGCATTCTTTATATCCATGTGTTCCTCAAAAAGAAAATTCTACATAGTGCATTACCCCACAAAACATTAGGGAATATAATAACCACCCGGTGCTAATAAAGTGTCACGCCACTCAGTGTCCACTTCTAAGTGGCTGTATTAAACACCCTTACCCTATCAAAGCTTGTAAACGACTTTCTATCTCATAATAATCCACAAAAACTGGTGCTCCATGCCGTCCTTTTCTCCCATCGGTATTACCTCCGACAAAAAACATATAATAGTGCAATATTCTTTGGGATACCAAAAAGTGCTCCCCTTATATTTCACAGCATTAGTGTAATGTAAATCCACTCCCCGTCACCTTACACACCATGCACCTTACCGGACTAAACACTTCCACAAGTATAAATGGCTCTCCTCATCTGATAATCCCTGCCCTGTTCAATCTCCATATGGCATCACGACATGGGTCAAAAAACAAGATCCTTATAGTGTAGTAAGTCTTAGAAAAAGGGTCTAGTTTATTAAAGTTATGCTTACAATTAAAACAGTAGTAAAACGCATTATCTTCCATTGTGGGGAACATGAATCCTCAGAAAAAACGTCAATCAGTGAATAAACCTCAATCAAGATGGCCACTCCGCAACTTCCGGTCTATGTCTATGTCCGATGTCAAGTCCTTGATGTGTTTCGTCACTTCCGACTTCTTCACAAAGGGTGCGTACGTCAGACCGGCGGCCACTTATATACTCTCACTCCTCCCCTTAACACAGACCGATAGCGCCATCTTGAAATAGGGCATTAGCCCACTGATAAAATAAATGAAAACCACCAACTCAAATGGGCCAGTATATAAATGCTAGTATGTATAATGCTCTATATACATATCATGGGGACATAACTGGCATAACACTCTATACCCGCACATATACACCCGCACACATATACACCCGGGCATACGATAACAATAGCAGCAATGCATAATATTATACCTAACACCATCTAGTGGTATAAATTGTATATGCACTATCCATCCACTATTCAAATAAATATTGGATAAATAGATAAATAATAATAAATACACAATTTTAAAAAAATCTCCTGACTATCTCATGAATAAATATGAATAAATTAATTAATTGTTATTAATATACAATATCCATAACACTATATGCAAATGAATCCTATAAATAATCCCCATAGCATATAATACCTCATAAATCTATCTATTAGTGGACAAATAAATGGGAATATTTTACCCCTATATAAAACTATACAATTTTGGTTAAAAATGAATGAGTTTAAAAATAGAAATAAGGCACCTAGACACAGTTATAATAAAACCCAATTACCGTATTTGCCGGCGTATAAGACGACTTTTTACCCCTTAAAAATCTTCTCAAAAGTCGGGGGTCGTCTTATACGCCGGTATAACATGACATGACACTTTTTAGGGGGGCGGCGCGGTGCCGCCGCCGCCCCGCCCCTTCCCCTAACGGAAGGGACACTAAGTACAGGGGTGGGCAGGGGCTATTTCTTACCTGGTTCCGGTCCCACGACGATCCGGTCCAGGAAGCGCGGCTGCGCCTTCAGTTCGGCCACTGGAGTTCGCGCGGCTGCTCGGCTCCGCCTCCTCACCAGCGATTGGCCGCCAGAACTGTAACTCAGGAAAGGCACACAGGCGGCCAATCACCGGCGAGAGGGTGGAGCCGAGCGGCCGCGCGAAAATCGAGTGCAGGACCAGCAGGTAAGTGGTCAGTGTAGAGGTGCTGCTGCAACCACATATGCTGGCTGCAGCAGCACCATACGAGAACAGAGTCAGCAAGTGTCAGTGGGAGGAATAGTGCCCCATCATTGGTGTCACTGATACCAATGATGGGGCACTATTCCTCCCACTGATACCAATGATGGGGCACTATTCCTCCCGCTGATACCTATGATGGGGCACTATTCCTCCCACTGACACCAACGATGGGGCACTATTCCTCCCCCCCTCTGACACCAACGATGGGGCACTATTCCCCCCCCCCACTGACACCAACGATGGGGCACTATTCCACCCCCCACTGACACCAATGATGGGGCACTATTCCACCCCCACTGACACCAATGATGGGGCACTATTCCTCCCCCCCACTGACACCAACGATGGGGCACTATTCCCCCCCCCCACTGACACCAACGATGGGGCACTATTCCCCCCCCCACTGACACCAACGATGGGGCACTATTCCACCCCCCACTGACACCAATGATGGGACACCATTCCTCCCACTGACACCAATGTTGGGATACTATTCCTCCTACTGACACCAATGATGGGGCACCATTCCCCCCACTGATACTAATGATGGGACACTATTCCCCCCACTGATACCAATGATGGGGCACTATTCCCCCCACTGATACCGATGATGGGGCACTATTCCTCCCACTGACTCCAATGATGGGGCACCATTCCCCCCACTGATACTAATGATGGGACACTATTCCCCCCACTGATACCAATGATGGGGCACTATTCCCCCCACTGATACCAATGATGGGGCACTATTCCCCCCACTGATACCGATGATGGGGCACTATTCCTCCCACTGGTGTGCACTGGAAGAGGGGTAGTCTTATACGGCGAGTATAGCCCAAACACTACATTTTAGCAGGAAAAGTAGGGGGGTCGTCTTATACGCCCAGTCGTCTTATACGCCGGCAAATACGGTACCATGTATTAAAATACCAAACGTTCATCTAAAATACCTCTAATCCAGTGGAAAGGCAACTACTCCTAATCCCCTAAATATCTATTCTAAAATAGACTAGAAACTAATAGAACCCGTCATGCAAACGGTATCTCTGTACTGAGCTTAAAGCCCGTCTAGAATATAAATAGTAATTACCATTACACTCCACCAGTATGCTAATATCCCAGAGCTGGGTATGGGAGATGGGACGTGGACAACTAGAAAATTTAGACTTAAATCCCTATTTAATATAATATATAGTAAAACTATTTATGTGTCTGAAATAAAACAATTAAGGTCCAGATCAACATCCAGACCTTTAGGTTTCAAAGTGTCCAGTTGGAAAATCCAAAACATTTCATTTCTAGAGATTTCTATAATTTTGTTACTTCCTCTCCAGTGTCCCTCCACTTCATCTATTCCACAAAATCGTTATTGTGTTGGATCACATTTGTGGACGTCTCTAAAATGCCTGGACAAATGATGGTCCTTCTTCCCCTTCTTTATATTAGAGACATGTTCTCTGAGTCTTTTACACAGTGACCTAGTCGTTCTGCCTACATATTGAAGTTTACATGAAGTTTCCAATAAATAGGTCACATAAGGGGTAGTGCATGTTATGAACTAATCAATCTTAAATTCTTTTGTCGTGACCTGTGACATAAAGCTCTCTATTTTCCTAGTTTTCATCCCTGTTGTTTTACAAATATTACACTTTTTACATGGGAAAAACCCTTTGAGATCAAACATCTTAATTGGATTTTTCCTTGGAGGGGAAATTATATTTTTAACCAGCTTGGTCCGTAGATTCGATGCCTTTCTATATATAAACCCAGGTTTATTTGGTAACTGTCACGTACCTGGTTGGGGAGCCTGACGTGGAGAGGATGGCGTCCTCTTACTACTCCCACTCGGGGCCCTTGATAGTGGGGACAGAGGGCACCGAGCCAGGAGTGGCACGAGTGCCTGGTGGGTCTTGAGATGACTGTAGGCAGGTGATGACTCGGACGATCCGAGTGCAGGCCAGGTGCGGGTGCAGGAGTGTAAGTGCAGCAGCAGGTAGGTATGGCGGCAACAAGGATACAGGCCAGGTGCGGATGCAGAAACGTAGGTGCAGCAGGTAAGTATGGCAGCAACCAGGATACAGGCCAGGTGTGGATGCAGGGATGTAGTTTCAACAGCAGGTATGGCGGCAATCAGGATACAGGCCAGGTGCGGATGTAGGAACGTAGGTGCAGCAGCAGGTAAGTATGGCGGCAACCAGGATACAGGCCAGGTGCGGATGCAGGAACGTAGTTTCAGCAGCAGGTAGGTATGGCGGTAACCAGGATATAGGCCAGATACGGATACAGGAACGTAGGTGCAGCAGCGTCAGACAAGCCAAGTCAGGATCAATCGGACAGATCAGGTACAAGGGAGCAGGTAAGCGGATAGTCAGGGATAAGCTGGGTCGGTGCAAGCGGAGTTCTTTCTTTGTCAGGGTCAGATCAGATATAGGCAACAGAATCAGGTTATGGAGTACAGGATGTTGTAGACCAGAAGGCATAGGCTAAAGTGTGTTGGTGATTTAAATAGCCCGCCTTGCAATGATGTGCACGCCAGTACGCATGTGTGTAACCGCATGCTCCCATGTGCATTGCCACAGCTGACAGGGATCCGGCACAGGCGCATAGATGTGCATCGGCGAGGGTACGATCCCTGACAGCTCCCCCCCCCCCAAGGGCAGCCTCTGGATGCCAACTGGGCCATTTTCTCTGGATGCCTACGTCTGATTGCCAAGATTAAGTCTTTAGCGTGGATGTTGGATTCCGATTCCCATGAATTGTCTTCAGGTCCATATCCTTTCCATTTAATTAAATATTGGAGCTGGTTCCTCCTCTTTCTACAGTCGATAATTGTCTCTACCTCATATTCCTCTTCACCATTGACGATCACTGGCTCAGGTGGCCCCAATCCCCGGCCAGGAAAAGGTTTTGAGCAGTGATACGTGGAATACCGGGTGAATCCTTAGTGATTCCGGTAATGTAAGCTCGTATGCTACGTCATTAATCTTTCTTTTTACTGGGAAGGGTCCCACGAACTTGGCACCTAGCTTCTTTGAGGGATAAGTCAATTTTAAATTGGCTGTTGACAACCATACTTCCTCACCAGGTTCCAGGACCAGGTCCCCCTTTTTTTTCCTGTCAAAGAATCTTTTGTTGTCCAGTTGAGCTTTTGTGATTGTCTCCTGTAGCACCTTGTTGTTTTGCTGAAGGAATTCAAAAGTGTTTTGGACCGCTGGAATTGATGATTCAGGCACTATTTTGTATAGAAACACAGGATAAAATCCATAATTAGAGAAAAAGGGGGACTGTTTCGTGGCCGAGTGTTTTGAATTGTTATATACAAACTCGGCCAAGAATAAAACTGATACCCAGTCATCTTGGGGAAATGACGTAAAACAGTGAATGTATTGTACCAAGGTCTGGTTGGTTCTTTCCGTTTGCCCGTTGGTCTGAGGGTGATAAGTGGAAGAGAAAGAGTCCCATTTTCAACTTCTCACAGAGTGCTTTCCAGAATTTTGAAGTGAATTGTACCTCTCGATCCGAGACAATGTTCCCTGAAACACCATGGAGCCTCACCACCTCTCTTATGAAGATTTGGGCAGTCTCAGCTGCAGAATGTACTCCCTTCATGGCAATAAAATGGGCCATTTATGAAAAACGATCCCTACGACAAAAATGGGCGAACATCCCTCTGATGGTGGCAGTTCTACAATGAAATCCATTGAGATAATTTCCCAAGGTCGAACAGGGACTGGTAGGGGCCTCAATCCCCAGGTCTTGCTTCTGTTGCCCTTGTTACATATACATGTGGGGCAGGAATTTACATAAGCTTTGCAGTCCTTCTCCCAATCAGGCCACCAGAACAGGCGCTGCACTAGGTCTAAAGTCTTGTGGACCCCAAAATGTCCTGCCAGGGGATGGTCATGACATAGCCCCAAAATGACCAATCGGATACTTTCTGGTGCAAAGATCTTGTCTACTGACCAGAGTAAACCTTCTCTAATGGATAGAGTTACTCCTGGTGGGGAAGGAGCCCCTAAAGATGCCTGCTGAATTTGTAAAAAAAGGTCTGTTTGTAAAAGACAGAAGTTGCCTGCTGAGAGCACCGTATCAGGGGTAGGAGGATCCTTAGGATCATTGGACATCCTAGACAGAACATTGGGCTTGATATTCTTAGAGCCTGGTCTGTAGGTAATGTGAAATATAAACCTGGCGAAACTAAAGTGCCCACCTGGCTTGTCGGGGTTTTAGACGTCTCGCAGTCTTCAGGTACTCCAGATTCTTGTGATCGGTATAGATCAAAATGGGGTGTGCTGCTCCCTCTAAAAGGTACCTCCATTCCTCCAAAGCTGGCTCGATGGCAAGTAATTCTCGATCCCCTACATCATAGTTTCTCTCCGCAGGGGATAGCTTACGGGAAAAAAAAGACAACTGGATGAAGTAAGAGTTGCAGGCCTTGCCGCTGTGATAGGACAGCCCCAACAACATTCTCCGAGGCATCTACCTCTACCACAAAGGGTAGTGCTGGATCTGGATGGTTTAGTATGGGTGCTGAAGTAAATAGTCCTTTTAATGAGTCAAAAGCGCTTTGAGCTTCTGGTGTCCAACAGAATCAGACCCCTTGTTTGGTCAGTTGGTTGATAGGAGCAATGATAGATGAGAATCCTTTGATAAATCTCCTATAAAAGTTTGCGAAACCTATGAAACGTTGTATTCCTCTTTTTTCAGATGGTGCAGGCCATTCCAGGATGGCAGAGACTTTTTGGGGGTCCATCCTAAAGCCTTCAGAGGATATAATTAATCCTAGGAATTGAATGCTCTGGCGTTCAAACTCGCATTTTTCAGGCTTTGCATATAGTCTGTGTAGTCTGAGGCGACCGAGGACCTTCTGCACAAGTCCTCGGTGAAGTTCAATAGATGTGGAAAAAATCAGAATGTCATCCAGGTAGACTATCACAAAATTATCTAAGAAGTCTCTGAAAATGTCATTTACCAGGTGCTGAAAGGTTGCAGGGGCATTACATAGTTCAAAGGGCATGACTAGGTACTCGAACTGCCCAAATCTGGTACAGAAGGCTGTCTTCCACTCATCTCCCTCCCGGATTCATACGAGATTGTATGCCCCTCTTAAGTCCAACTTGGTAAATACGGTTGCGGACCTGAGTCTTTGGATTAGTTCTGGGACTAATGGCAAGGGATAGCTGTTTTTAACCGTAATATTGTTCAACTTGCTGTAGTCTACACGTGGACGGAGGGAATGATCTTTTTTTTCTACAAAGAAGATACCTGCTCTTGCTGGGGAGGTGGAGGGGCGGATGAACCCCTTGTTTAGATTATCATCAATGTAGTCTTTCAGTGCCTCCAACTCACGCTCTGACAGTGGGAAGATCCGACCGAAGGGAATCTCAGCCCCGGGTAGCAGTTAAATTGGGCAGTCATAGGGTCTGTGGGGTGGAAGGGTGTCTGCACCACGTTTACTAAAAACATCCAGGAAGTCATGGTAGGCTGCAGGAACGATTTGGCATACCTCAGCATCAATGTCCATACACAGTAGGGGCACAGGTTGAGCAGGAAGTTGAGGTAAGCAATGCTTGTGGCAGTAGGCCAATTTAAAGTCCACTTCACCAGATACCCAATTCGCGCTGGGGTTGTGGGCTTGTAACCATGTGATTCCCAAGATAACTGGAAACAGTGGTGCTGCAATAACATCCAGGCATAGTAGTTCCTTGTGACTAGATGGAGGTATTACAATGGGTAGCGGAATGGTCTCCTGAGTGACTGCCCCAGATTTAATGTTGGATCTGTCAGCCAAGTATACTGTCAACTAAAAAATTTTTTTCCTGCGCCTAGTGAAACACCCTACTATAGGTTCTATCCTGCTGCTGTGCAATGTGATCAACACAAATTGTAAAAAATATATAAGTGATGTAAGGCAACCTCTCACAGAATCTCACATCACAGCTCCAGGTTACAGCAGCAGCTCCACAGAGACCACACATATACAGATCCCAAAAGATGGCCGCTGGAACGCACCGCTCAGCGTGCGCTCCACTCACCGGAAGTGACGTCAGACGTACGGGGTAGTGACCGGAAATTGACGCATTTCCGGTCACTACCCCGTACGTCTGACGTCACTTCCGGTGAGTGGAGCGCACGCTGAGCGGTGCGTTCCAGCGGCCATCTTTTGGGATCTGTATATGTGTGGTCTCTGTGGAGCTTCTGCTGTAACCTGGAGCTGTGATGTGAGATTCTGTGAGAGGTTGCCTTACATCTACTGTTCATCTGGAAAGAAGCTGGTCTTAATAAATATGCCTTTTTAAAGCGATTATAATGTGAGTGGCCTTAATCCTTGATTTCACTTATGAATGGTGTTTTGCAATATTACACTATCTGAGTTTTTTTCTCCCTGGTTGGATGGTGGAGTTGATGGTGGAGTCTATGCTGGAGGTGAGGATTCCTATAGAGTGGATACCAAAGAGGGTTTAGGATCCCATAAATTCCTAAAAGGCGTTTCATTCACCTTAATCTGGTGAGTGCATTTGATGTTGGTTTTCACGGGTGGAAGGTGGAAGTTTCTTTATAATAGAAGAAGAATTTGAAAATTTCTGTTTGCACAAACTATTTTTGAATTTTATGTTTATTAATTTTGATGGACTTCACTATTTATTTAATTTTTTATATATGTTTGCACTTTGTATATTGATTTGATGTAGAGGTCTATGTTTGCGCTGTTCACTTATATATTTTTTACAAGTATACTGTCAGTCTCTGCGTTTTGGCTTTTAAGGGTATCTGATGTTGCAGGGCGAAAGTTGAGTCGATAAAGCAGCTGCAGACCCCGGAATCAATGATAGCGGACACTGGCAGGGGTCTTTCCGGAAGCTGGAATGAGACAGAAATGGCATTGTGAGCAGGGTTGATGGTTGCAGGTGGTAGTTTAGCAGGCAGGATAGTCAGAGACTTACATAGCTTTGCGGGACAATTTCATACATAATGGCTGGGTTCTCCGTAATAGAGGCACGGCGTTGGCGTTCTTCCGGAGTAAGTGAGGTTCGTAGCAACCCTATTTGCATTGGTTCGGATTCTTCAACACTGGGTGTGGTAGGACTAGGTGGTACCATGTTTGCTGGAGATGGTGCCCTGGGTAGCATCCACATAGGGCGGACTTGGTTGGCAGACCTTTCCAGTCTTCGTTCCCTAAGCCGGCGGTCAATCTGGATAGCAAGATTAATGAGCTCTTCCAGTGTGTTTGGTACCCCTACACAGGCTAGCTCATCTTTAAGGGGTTCAGCAAGGCCTAAACAGAACTGATAGCGTAGGGCAGCATCGTTCCAATTGGTATCGGAGCTCCAGCGCCTAAACTCCGTCACATAGTCCTCAGCTGCCCTGCTAATGGGAATGGAGAGCTGCTTCTGCTGATGCAGATTGCTGGGGATCGTCATAGAGCTGAGCCATAGCCTCGAAGAAGCGATTTAAGGAAACTAACTTGACGTCTTCCTTTTCCAGCAGATTGTGAGCCCATGCTTGTGGTTCTCCCTGGAGGAGTGATATCACGAACCCCACCTTGGTTGCCTCTAATGAAAAGGTGCGAGGTTGTAATGCAAAATACAGTTCACATGCGTTGCGTAATGCCCTGAATTTGTTGCGATCACCAGAAAACCTTTCGGGTGTGGGGACCCTTGGCTCCGGGGGCAGCAGCATCACTGCAGGGTTCATCATAGCTCCCGAAGCGACAGTTGGAACAGATGTCGCTGTGGCGCTGGCAGAAAGTGCGGCTACAGATAGGGTTTGAAAACGATTTTCAAATCGGTTATATCCCTCTTGCATGCCCTTGACGGCTTGTGTCAGTGCCGCAATGTGCTGACAGATTTCTTCTAGAGGAGAGGCCCTTCTCTAAGGCTCCGACATGGCCTTCTGGTACTGTTACGTACCTGGTTGGGGAGCCTGATGTGGAGAGGAGGGCATCCTCTTACTACGCCCGCTCGGAGCCCCTGATAGTGGGGACAGAGGGCACTGAGCCAGGAGTGGTTTGAGTGCCTGGTGGGTCTTGAGATGACTGTAGGCAGGTGATGACCCAGGAGCAGGCCAGGGGACGATCCCTGACAGTAACAATAGGCCCAAAATGTTATCCCTTTTTAATATAGGCCAGTACTTACACATAATCCCTTCCATCTCCATACTGGCAACTGAAGTTGGAAATAAAAGCAAATTCCATCTTCTTTTCTTCTTTTTTAGGTCTCATTTCTTTTAGTGTTTTTATCTTTCTGTTTCCCATGTATTCTTTACTGATTTCAAATCTGTTTTTCCAATCTACCTGGATCATACCCTTTTTGCACAAACCTTTGTTTAATCAGTTCAGATTGATCAATATAATCCGTAACCCTCGAACAATTTCTCCTTATGCGACTAAACTGCCCCTTCGGTATCCCCTGAATCCATTGTGGATGGTGACAACTGGAGGTAGGCATGTATTCATTCCTATCTGTCTCCTTAAAGTATATTTTGGTATATAATCTCTGATTATCTTTAAAAATACATAAATCTAGAAAATTTACTGATTCAACATTTATAGTCTGGGAAAAACCCAAGCCGTGTGGATTATTTTCTATGTGTTTTAAAAAAAACCTGTAGTGGCTCCATATAACCAGGATATCATCTATAAATCACTTCCATGTTCTTAACCCTTTTCATACCTTCCCAAAAATTACTTCATGTTCCCATCTCGCCATGAAAATATTTGCTAGGCTAGGTGCAAATTTTGCGCCCATTGCCACGCTTTTTTTCTGGACAAAAATCTCCTGCATACCAGAAATAATTGTTAATTCTTAAATTGCTTAAAAAAAAAAATATCTGGCCTCCTCCTTCCTTCATAGCCGGCCAATCACACTCCTTTCTCTTTTTTGCAAGATGCTTAAAAAATAAATCCGGCCTCTTCCTCCCCTTAGAGCCGGCCAATCACGATCCTTTTTTTTTTTTGTTGAATAGAAAAAGAGTAAAAAAAATGAAAGCCATAGAAACGTATTAAAAAACATATGCATATATATTATTTATTTTTTGTGAAAGGTGAACATATGCATTGACAGATTTGGCGGAAAGGTGAACTATTCCTAAAAGGTGGCTATAAATCTTTTCTTTTGATATCCCCCCACCAGCAATCTTAGCACATGCTTTCACTGGATTTCCAGGTTCTACACCCAATCGGTGAACCCAGAACCAGCATGCTGTGTGCCGCTGGGTAGATGGGAGGAAGATCAGTAAATGGATCTTCCATTTCTGTTAATGACCCAGAAGTGGCATGTAAAATGTAATTTCCAGGTCCTGGTGTTCCTAGCCGGGGAAGAAACTAGTAAAGTGAGATATTCAGGGCTTTTTTTCAGCTGGAACATGGCGGAATGGCATTCCGCTACTTCCAACACTAGCCCTGTGCTCACCACTATCTACTGCCCGGCTCCCCTGTGACAGCACAGCTGAGCTAAACTAGCAGGCGGCTCTCTACAGCTCTCCCTGCCTTTGCACACAGTGCAGACGGAATTCACGGCAGTCAAATCATTAATTTGAGTGACTTAAGCACTTGCAGCTTCAGCTCTAACTAGCCTCTTTATCTCTGCGCCTCTGAATGGGGATGGTGCAGTGCCCTCCCTCCCGCTCATCAGCTAGTAAGCCATCCCGCCCTACCACCCTCCAGCTTATCAGCTACTAAGCCTGGCAATTCTATTCTGGCTCTCCCTTCCTTTTAATGTGTGGGCAGATTAGGTGGGGGGGGGGGGGGGGTGCAGAAGTAAGAATTGATGAGAAAAGAGTGGAGGGCAGAGATAAGACTGGTGAAAGTTTAACTTTAATATTTATTTTAGCATAAAAGTCAATTCTTCTGTTGCTGGAGGGTGCAGAAATTAGCTTTGGAGAGGAGTACAGGGTGTGAACTTTGGGCAAGGTACTGGGGTGAGCTGCGAGTAGGGTACAGGGGTGATCTGCGGGCAGGGTACAGGAGTGAGCTGCGGGCAGGGTACAAAGGTCAGCAGTGGACAGAGGTAAATGTGTGAGCTGCGAGCAAGGGTGAACTGTTGGTAGGGTACAGGGGTGAGCTGTGGCAGGGGTACAGAGGTGAGCTTTGGAGAGGAGTACAGAGGTGAGCTGCAGCCAGGGTATTGGGGTGAGCTGCGGGCAGGGTACTGGGGTGAGAGGTGGACAGGGGTACTGAGGTGAGCTGAGGGCAGGTTACAGAGGTGAACTATGGGCAGGGTACTGGGGTGAGAGGTGGACAGGGGTATAGGGTTGAGCCATACACAGGGGTATAGAGTTGAGCTGTGGGTAGGGTACAGAGGTGAACTGTGGACAGGGTATGGGATGAGCTTTGGCAGGGTTACAGAGATGAGCTTTATAGAGAGAGTACAGAAGTGAACTGTGGTCATGATACAGGGGTGAGCTGTGGGCAGGGGTACAGAGGTAAGCTTTGAAAAAGGGTACAGAAGTGAGCTGTGGGCTTGGGTACAGGGGTGAGCTTTGGACAGAGATATAGAGGTGAGCTTTGGAGAGGGATACAGGGCTGAGCTTTGGCCAAAGATATAGAGGTGAGCTTTGGAGAGGGACACGGGTGAGCTGTGGACAAAGATATAGAGGTGAGCTTTGGAGAGGGATACAGAGGTGAGCTGTGGACAGGCGTGAGCTTTGAACAGTGGTACAGAGGAGAGCTTTGGACATGGGGGAGAGGTGAGCAGTGGATAGGAGGTGCATAGGTGAGTGTTGGGTTTTGCTTTTTTAGGGAATACAATTTGTAAAGTTTTCACTGGGGAAGATTTTTACTTGGTAGGCAGGGACAGCATACATACAGTATAGCAGGGCTTGAAAAAGCCGCTCGCCCGCTCGCCAAATGTGAGGAGCAATTCCTCTGTGGAGAGCGGCGAGCACAGATGAAGCTTGGAGCGACTGCACCTGTGCTCCAAGCCTCATTGTGAAGCCAAGTTCCGGTTTATAACTTCCGGTTTCCGACTTCTGCGGCACCGCCGCCGAGGGAACAAGTGCAGGAGAGGTCTGCTCTCCTCCGCTGAGAGGAGACACCCTCTCCACCGCCGCGGGGGACTCGAGGGGACAGTAAGTACTGTATACAACATGTCCTATCACTATAATGGAGTACAGGGGAGCTGGGATATACATTACTCAGTAATGTACGTATATCCCAGCTCCTCTGTACTCCATTATAGTGATATGACATGTATACAGTAATGTATATCCCAGCTCCCCTGTACTCCATTATAGTGATGACATGTATACAGTAATGATTACTGTATACATGTCATATCACTATAATGGAGTACAGGGGAGCTGGGATATACATTACTATGATTACTGTTTACATGTCATATCACTATAATGGAGAACAGGGGAGCTGGGATATACATTACTGTGTACATGTCGTATCACTATAATGGAGTACAGGGGAGCTGGGATATACATTACTGTGAACATGTCATATCACTATAATGGAGTACAGGGGAGCTGGGATACACATTACTGTGTACATGTCATATCACTATAATGGAGTACAGGGGAGCTGGGATACACATTACTGTGTACATGTCATATCACTATAATGGAGTACAGGGGAGCTGGGATACACATTACTGTATACACGTCATATCACTATAATGGAGTACAGGGGAGGGGAGATATACATTACTGTATACACGTCATATCACTATAATGGAGTACAGGGGAGGGGAGATATACATTACTGTATACACGTCATATCACTATAATGGAGTACAGGGGAGGGGGGATATACATTACTGTATACACGTCATATCACTATAATGGAGTACAGGGGAGGGGGGATATACATTACTGTATACATGTCATATCACTATAATGGAGTACAGGGGAGGGGGGATATACATTACTGTATACATGTCATATCACTATAATGGAGTACAGGGGAGCTGGGATATACATTACTATGACTACTGTATACATGTCATATCACTATAATGGAGTACAGGGGGGCTGAGATATACATTACTATGATTACTGTATACATGTCATATCACTATAATGGAGTACAGGGGAGCTGGGATATACATTACTATGATTACTGTATACATGTCATATCACTATAATGGAGTACAGGGGAGCTGGGATATACATTACTGTGATTACTGTATACATGTCATATCACTATAATGGAGTACAGGGGAGCTGGGATATACATTACTGTGTACAGTTTTATATTTCGGACTATTTATTCTAAAGAAAAATGTAATTTCATAAGCTTTGGTTGGGGTTGGGGCGGGGTTGGGGGTGGACCTGGGCAAGGTTGGGTGGGGCAACTGGTGGGGAATAAGTTTTGTGACCGGCTAGTAGGTCTGGACTCGAAATTTAAACCCCTGCAGTATAGCATACAGAGATCATTGGTGCAACAATGTCTCTTTAACTCCCACTGTAAAATTAGGCCACACCCGCTCGATGATTTGAGTTCCTGCACCTATTCTCTGAGAAAAAAAAGCCCTGGAGATATAAGATTTACATTTGTACAGGGCTCAACAAATCCCAGGCCCAGGATTAGAAATTGCTTCCTGGCACCTTGGTTCACATACTGCTTTGCATTGACTTCAATGGGAAATCCTCATAGACTTCAGAGGGAAATCACGCCCTGTAGACTTCAATGGGAAATTGCACCTCATAGACTTCAGTGATAAATCGTGACCCGTGCAATTCAAAGGAAGATCACACCCCGTGCAGTTTAATGGGAAATCGTGCCCCGTGCCCCATCATTAGTGTCAGTGTGTGAGGAATAGTGCCCCATTGTTGGTATCAGTGGGAGGAATCATGCCCCATCATTGGTGTCAGTGGGAGGAATCGTGCCCCATCATTGGTGTCAGTGGGAGAATCATGCCCCGTCATTGGTGTCAGGGGGAGGAATAGTGCCCCATCATTGGTATCAGTGGGAGGAATAGTGCCCCATAATTGGTGTCAGTGAGAGGCCCAGAGGCATAGTTCCCCATCATTGGTGTCAGTGGAATAGTGCCCCATCATTGGTGTCAGTGGGAGGAAAAGTGCCCCCTCATTGGTGTCAGTGACACCAATGAGAGGAACTATTCCTCCCACACTGACACTAATGATGGGACACTATTACTCCCACTGACACCAATTATACTTACATCGCCGTGCCGCCCCCCTGAAAAGTGCCGCCCTAGGCAAATGCTTTGTTTGCCTCGTGGCAAATACGCCCCTGGGACAAGTGAGGGGCAGTGGGACAGGAGGAGCGCAGTGGGACAAGTGAGGGGCAGTGGGACAGAAGGAGCGCAGAAGGACAGGTAGGGGGCAGCGTGACGGGGGCATAGAACAGAATCAGGGCAGCGAGACAGGAGAAGCGCAGTGGGACAGGAGAAGCGCAGAAGGATAGGTGAGGGGCAGTGGGACAGGATGAGCGCAGAGGGACAGGTGGGGGGCAGCGTGACTGGGGACATGAGACAGTATCGGGGCAGCTGGACAGGAGGAGCACAGAGGGACATTTAGGGGGCAGCGTGACGGGGGGGCATTGGACAGGAGAAGTGCAGAAGGATAGGTGGGGGGCAGAGGGACAGGAGGAGCGCAGAGGGACAGGTGAGGGGCAGTGGGACAGGAGGAGCGCAGTGGGACAGGTGAGGGGCAGTGGGACAGGAGGAGCGCAGTGGGACAGGTGAGGGGCAATGGGACAGGAGAAGGCGCACAGAGGGACCGGAGGAGCCCAGAAGGATAGGTGAGGGGCAGTGGAACAGGTGAGGGGCAGTGGGACAGGAGGAGTGCAGAAGGATAGGTGGGGGGCAGTGGGACAGGAGGAGTGCAGTGGGACAGGAGGAGTGCAGTGGGACAGGTGAGGGGCAGTGGGACAGGAGGAGCGTAGTGGGACAGGTGAGGGGCAATGGGACAGGTGAGGGGCAGTGGGGCAGGAGAAGGAGCACAGAGGGACAGGAGGAGCGCAGAAGGATAGGTGAGGGGCAGTGGGACAGGAGGAGCGCAGAAGGATAGGTGGGGGGCAGTGGGACAGGTGAGGGGCAGTGGGACAGGAGGAGCGCAGTGGGACAGGTGAGCGGCAGTGGGACAGGAGGAGCGCAGTGGGACAGGTGATGGGCAGTGGGACAGGAGGAGCGCAGAGGGACAGATGGGGGGCAACGTGACAGGGGGGCATGGGACAGGATCGGGGAAGCAAGACAGGAGAAGCGCAGTGGGACAGGAGGAATGCAGAAGGGTAGGTGAGGGGCAGTGGGACAGGATGAGCGCAGCGTGACAGGGGGCATGGGACAGTATCAGGGCAGCTGGACAGGAGGAGCGCAGAGGGATAGGTAGGGGGCAGCGTGACAGGGGGACATGGGACAGGATCGGGGCAGCGGGACAGGAGAAGCACATTGGGACAAGAGAAGCGCAGAAGGATAGGTGCGGGGCAGTGGGACAGGAGGAGTGCAGAGGGACAGGTGGGGGGCAGCGTGACAGTGGGCATGGGACAGGTGAGGGGCAGTGGGACAGGTGACGGGCAGTGGGACAGGAGGAGCTCAGTGGGACAGGTGAGGGGCAGTGGGGCAGGAGAAGGAGCACAGAGAGACAGGAGGAGCGCAGAAGGATAGGTGAGGGGCAGTGGGACAGGAGGAGCACAGAAGGATAAGTGGGGGGCAGTGGGACAGGTGAGGGGCAGTTGGACAGGAGGAGCACAGTGGGACAGGTGACGGGCCGTGGTACAGGAGGAGCGCAGTGGGACAGGAGGAGTGCAGAGGGACAGATGGGGGGCAGCGTGACGGGGGGGCATGGGACAGGGTCGGGACAGCGGGAGGAGTAGCGCAGTGGGACAGGTGAGGCCAGTGGGACAGGTGAGGGGCACTGTGACAGGAGGAGCGCAGTGGGACAGGTGAGGGGCAGTTGGACAGGAGGAGCGCAGTGGAACAGATGAGGGGCAGTGGGACAGGAGAAGGAGCACAGAGGGACAGGAGGAGCGCAGAGGGATAGGTGGGGGGCAGTGGGACAGGAGGAGCGCAGAGGGACAGGTGAGGGGCAGATGGACAGGAGGAGCGCAGAGGGATAGGTGGGGGGCAGCGTGACAGGGGGCATGGGACAGGATTGGGGCAGCTGCACAGGAGGAACGCAGAGGGACAGGTGAGGGGCAGATGGACAGGAGGAGCACAGAGGGACAGGTGGGGGGCAGTGGGGACAGATGGGTGGTAGTGGGGACAGATGGGTGGTAGTGGGACAATGTGGGGGACAGAAGGGGGAAGTGGAACAGGTGTGGGGCAGGGTGACATGTGGGGGCAGTGTGATGGATGGAGAGCAATGGTATGGGGGAGGGAAGTAGAACAGGTGGGGGGCAGTGTATCAGGGGACAGTGAGACAGGACCGAGGGAGCACCAGTCCTCCAAGCACTTACCTGTCCAGCAGCGGCTCCTCCAGATGGTGTCAGGATCATTCCTGTGCCTGTGTCCCTTCTCCCCCACGATCTCTGGCGGCAGCTGCAAAGGACCGGGCGGGCTCCGCCCCTCTGACCTCGTCCTCTTCTGCTTCCTCCTTCGCGGCACCTTCTGGCCTTTCTGCAGATCCCGGCACACTGACAGCGGGCCCCGCCCCTCACGCGCTCTGAGCGCACACCGGGGATCCACCCACCACTCCGCTCTCCTCTGCAGCCGGTCCCTCAGCCATGGCGGCCCTGCCGCTGTGCCGCCCCCCTGAAAAGTGCCGCCCTAGGCAAATGCCTAGTTTGCCACGCGGCAAATACGCCCCTGCTCATACCAATAATGGTATAATATTTTTTGTTGTTTCATTTTTGTTTTGTTTTTTTAATTATTAACTACTACAAGAAGAAAATAGCTGTACCCAAATGAAATTTCCTTCCTGTTTTTCACACAAATAGAGCTTTCTTTCAGTGGTATTTCATCACCTGTGCGCTTTTTATTTTTTTGTGCTATTTTTCTGCTACATGTTTTTGGTAAAAAAAAATCCCAGTAAGTGAATATTGATTGCTCTGTGTGAAAGTTATAGTATCTACAAACTAAGGTATAGAGAATGGAATTCACACAGTTTTTACTTTCTGACTGCCCATCACATTTCTTGAGGCGCTAAAATACCAGTCACTAGTCACTTAAATGATATATTTCTCACACAAGCCATGGGTATATGTGGAATTACACCCCAAAATACATTCTGCTACTTCTACCGAGTGTGGGGGTACCACGTGTGAGAGACTTTTTGGGAGCCTAGCCAAATACAGGAGCCTGAAATCCAATGAACACTTTGAAAGCTGGACGGTGTGTAACTTCCTCATTTCACTTCCTCACCACCTATCACAGTTTCGGAGGCCCTGAAATGCCAGGATAGCACAACCCCCCCCCCCCCCCAAATAAACCCTGCCGATCTAATTTTTTCTCACAAGGTTTTGAAATATAAAAAAAACAAAAAAAGTATGTTTTTGTTTTCTTTCTTCATTTTCCAAAAACTTGTGGCAACAAATGAGATCTGCAAAATACTAACCATGCTTCTTATCAAATTTCTTAGGGTGTCTACTTTTCAAAAAGGGGGGGGGAGATTGGTGCTATCCTGGCATTTCAGGGCCTCCTAAATTGTGATAGGTAGTCAGGAAGTGTAATGAGTAAATAAAGCCCTTTAAACGCCTGAAGGAGCATATTGGATTTTGGGGTCCTGTACTTGGCTAGACTGCTAAAGTCTCTCACATGTGGTACCCCCATACTCAAGAGACACAGCAGAATGTATTTTATATATGTAATTCCACATATACCCATGGCTTGTGTGAGCAATATATCATTTAAGTGACAACTTTGTGTAAAAAAAAATGTTTTTGTCATTCTCCAAAAACTTGTGGAGAAAAAAATAAATTTTTAATGAAGTTTAAAGTTATTTTGATTTTTTAAATTATTTTTACACTGTCCCTTTCATTTTTTTTTTATCACTTTTAATGCTATCTCAGGGAATGCAAATATCCCCTATAACTGCGATGGACATTGTCATACATAAATTTTTGAGAAATTTGGGGTCTATCAGACTCTAGATATCTCCTCTGCTCTTACATTATCTAATCTCACCAAGATCGGTGTGATCAGATGCTTTCCCAATTTACAAATGGCGCTGTTTATATCCTGCAAAACTGAAGTGATCAAATGCTGGTAAGCTTCCGATTTCTTAGACTACAGAGATGATTGGCACCATGGCGGTTTCCAGTCAAATCTATGGTTAGCTGGCAGAAACACCGGCTGCATTCTCAGTTTCCCCTGATGGCACGGGAAAGCCTGAGAAGGCAGTGGAAAGCAGCGGGGGCATCTTCTCCCGCTGCTTGTAAAAACAATCCTGCAGCTAATTAGCCACTAGGATTGCTTTTACATGAAAACTGATCGCCAGCTGAAAATAATTATACAAGGATCCTGATATAACCACTCAAAGTCCAGTGATGTACCAGTACATCGCTTGTTTGGTATATATGCTATGTTTTTTTTTCTTTTATGCAGCCTGTGTACTGAATGAAAAAAAAAGAAGAAATCTCTGCCAGAAAAAGTGTGTGGTATGCCCACCATTAGAATATACCTCTCTGTCCACCCACTTCTAATGGTGGGCACGCATGAAACGAAAAAAAAATAAACTAACAGGTTCCTCTATTCACATCGGTCGATGTGGATGAAGAAATCTCTGCCAACAATTTAAAAAAAAATATATATACTGAAGCATAGGGGCCATCCACCCACTGGCCACCCCAGGCCCCCATGCTTCGGCATATACCGTATGCTCTTTTTTTAACTGCGCATGAAAAATCTCATCCCACACTGACTAATGTATATTCTGAGAGCAAGTTCCTGTTGCTGTCAAAATAAACAGGTCGGTGCTGCAGCTGAATGACATTCCTGCAAAGAAATATATATTTTTTTTTTTAAAGCATAAACTATTATAACTACTTCAAGCCAGAACACATCTTAAAATATATCATCATAATAATATTAATATACAATAACAATATTTTTTTGTATTTTTTTTAATCATTAACTACAATGAGCAGAAAATATCTTAAAATATATAATAATAATAATAATAATAACAATAATAAAAATAACAATAAAAGTAATTTTTAAGCATAAACTATTAGACTACTACAATAAAGAACTTATTTTAAAATATATAATACTAATAATAATATTCAATAACTATATATATTTTTTGGGGTTTTTTTTTCAAAGCATTAAATACTATAACTTCTAGAAGACAGGAAAGCTCTTAAAATATATAATACAATAAATACATCTAAGCTGATAATATTATAAATAAAAATTATATATATATATATATTTTTTTTTTTTTTTTAAAGCACAAACTATTATAACTACTTCAAGCCAGAGCACATCTTAAATTATATCATTATAATAATACTAATATACAATAACAATATTTTTTTGTATTTTTTTTTAATCATTAACTACTATGAGCAGAAAATATCTTAAAATATATAATATTAACCACTTGCACTCCTGAGGATTTACCCCCCTTAATGACCAGGCCTTTTTTTGCTTTTTGGTGCTGCACTAATTCAACTGATAATTGCGCGGTCATGCAATGCTGTACCCAAATGAAATTTACGTCCTTTTTTTTCACACAAATAGAGCTTTTTTTTGGTGGTATTTGATCACTTCTGTGATTTTCATTTTTTGCGCTATAAACAAAAAACCACGAAAATTTTGAAAAAAAAAACAATATTTTCTCCTTTCGGCTATAAAAAAATATATCGTAAACTCAAAGTTAGTCATAAATTTAAGCCAAAATGTATTCTGCTGCATGTTTTTGGTAAAAAAAAATCACAATAAGTGTATATTGATTGCTTTGTGTGAACGTTATAGTGTCTACAAACTATGGTATAGATACTGTAATTTATCCCATTTTTTGCTATACAGCGCTGCACTAGTTTAACTGACAATTGCGCGGTCATGCAAAGCTGCACCCAAACAAAATTTATGTCCTTTCTTTCACACAAATAGAGCTTTCTTTCAGTGGTATTTGATCACCTGTGCGCTTTTTATTTTTTGCGCTATAAACAAAAAAAAACCCCAAATTTTGAAAAACCCAATATTTTTTCATTTCCGTCATAAAAAATATCCACAAATCTCCAATTTCATCATAAATTTATGCCAAAATGTATTCTGCTACATGTTTTTGGTAACAAAATAAAAAAAATCCCAATAAGTGTATATTGATTGCTTTGTGTGAAAGTTATAGCATCTACAAACTATGGTATAGATAATTTGAAATTTGCACAGCTTTTACTTTCTGACAGCCCATCACATTTCTTGAGGTGTTAAAATACCAGGATAGAACAAACACCCCCAAATGACCCCTTATCGGAAAGTAGACACCCTAAGCTATCTGCTGAGAGGCATATAGTGTCCATGGAAGATATATTTTTTTTCCACAAGTTTCTGGAAAATGACAAAAACATTTTTTTTTTTTTGTACCCAAAGTTGTCATTTAAATTATTTATTTATCGCACAAGCCATGGGTATTTGTGGAATTATACCCCCAAAATACATTCTGCTACTTCTACCGAGTATGAGGTTACCACACGTGTGAGACTTTTTGGGAGCCTAGCCACATACAGGAGCCTGAAATCCAATGACAACTTTGAAAGCCTGAAGGTGCGTAACTTCTTCATTTCACTTCCTCACTACCTATCACAATTTTGAAGGCCCTGACATGCCAGGATAGCACCAACCCCCCCCCCCCCCCCCAAATGACCCCTTTCTGGAAAGGTTTTGAAATATAAAAAAAGAAAAGAAAAAAATATGTTTTTGTTTTCTTTCTTCATCTTCCAAAAACTTTTGGCAACAAACGAGATCTGCAAAATACTCATCATGCTTCTTATAAAATTCCTTGGGGTGTCTACTTTCCAAAAATTGGTCATTCGAGGGGGTTTGGTGCTATTCTGGCATTCCAGGGCCTCCGAAACTGTGATAGGTAGTCAGGAAGTGTAATGAGGAAATAAAGCCCTTTAAAAGCCTGAAGGTGCTTATTGGATTTTGGGGTCCTGTACTTGGCTAGACTGCGAAAATGTCTCTCACATGTGGTACCCCCATACTTGGGAGAAGTAGCAGAATGTATTTTGGGGAGTAATTCCACATATACATATGGCATGTGTGAGCAAGAAACGATTTAAATGACAATTTTGTGTAATTTTTTGTCATTTTCCAAAAACTTGTGGTAAAAAATATATTTTTCTATCGATTCAACATGTCTCTCAGCAAATAGTTTGGGGTGTCTACTTTCCAAAAAGGGGTCATTTTGGGGGTTTGGGGCATTTTATGCTTAGCATTAGAAGTTTATGCCACACATCACTCACTCTTCTAACCACCTGAAGACCAAGCCTTTTCTGACACTTTTTGTTCACATTAAAAAAATCAGTATTTTTGCTAGAAAATTAAAGTGAACCCCCAAACATTATATATTTTTTTAGAGCAGACACCCTAGTAAATAAAATGGTGGGTGCTGCAACTTTTTATCTCACATAGTACTTACACAGCGATTTTTCAAAAGCAATTGTTTTTTAAAATATACACTTTTTTTACATTTTAATGCACAAAAACACAATATATTGGCCAGTTGTTTGGTATGATATAAAAGATGATGCTATGCTGAGTAAATAGATACCAAACATGACATGCTTTAAAATTGCGCATGCCCTGTGCAATGGCGACAAATTGCATACATTTTTAATATCTATAGGCAACGCTTTAAAAGCCTTTACAAGCTACCATTTTAAATTTAGAGAGGAGGTCTAGAGCTATAATTACTGCCCTTGATCCAACGTTCGTGGCGATACCTCACCTGCATGGTGCAATCGCTGTTTCCATACTGGCACAGGGTCAACGCTGTCGACCGCAGGTGAGGGTGGGCGAGGTTCCTTTTTTTTTTCTGATTTAATTATTTTTACACTGTCCCTTTAATTTTTTTTTTTGATCACTGTTAATGCTATCTCAGGGAGGGGGAGGGGGGCATTTTCTGCAGCTAATTAGCCACTAGGAATGCTTTTACATGAAAGCCCATCGCCGGCTGAAAAAAATGATACCAGGATGATGCCTGCAGCTGCAGGCATCACCCTGGTATAACCATTCAAAGGCCAGTGGTGTACCAGTACGTCGCTGGTCCTTGTTGGGTGTATATGCTATGTTCTTTTTTTCTTTATGCAGCCTGTGGGCTGAATGAAAAAAAAGAGAAGAAATCTCTGCAAGGAAAAGTGTGTGGTGGTATGCCCACCATTAGAAACCTCCCTGCATCCACCCACTTCTAATGGTGGGCACACATGAAATGTGCCAACAAATATAAAATATATATACCGAAGCATAGGGGCCATCCACCCACTGGCCACCCCAGGCCCCCATGCTTCGGCATATATGCTCTTTTTTTTAACTGCGGATGAAAAATCTCATCCGACAGCACTGCACACACCTACTTATGTCTATTCTGAAAGCAAGACCCTGTTGCTGTCAGAATAAACAGGTCAGTGCTGCAGTTTGACATTCCTGCAAAGAAATCAACAATGGTTAACAATAAAACATTAACTCAATAAAACAACTTTATAATTGAAATATCTCTTCAAGGAAAAGTGTGTGGTGGTATGCCCACCATTAGAAACCTCCCTGCATCCACCCACTTCTAATGGTGGGCACACATGAAATGTGCCAACAAATATAAATATTTTCCTCGCCGGCTGTTTTCCACCTTCAACTCCCTGCTCTCTCTGCCCCCACCTCCACCCAGTACCTCACTCACCGCCCACGAGATTGCTAACCACTTCCAAAGCAAGATCGACGCAATTCGCAGGGACATCACCACTGCTCAGACTTCCGCCCCACCTAGCATCCCTCACACGAAAACCCCCTCGACACTCCTCTCCTTCAACCTCACCACTGTCCAGACCTCCACCCCACCCAACATTCCTCACGCTAAAACCCCCTCAACACTCCACTCCTTCGACCCCGTTACCACCCAAGAGGTCACTAAGATCTCTGAAGCTCGCCTTAGCACCTGCCCCCTTGACCCTGTCCCCACACAACTCCTACGATCACCCTCCTCCTCCATCCTACGCTCCCTCACTCACATCTTTAATCTCTTCCTCTCTACTGGCACATTCCCCTCCACTCTGAAGCACGCGCACATCACTCCCATACTTAAAAAACCCTCCCTGGATCCCACTGACCTGAACAACCTTAGACCCATCTCCCTGCTGCCATTTACATCCAAACTCATCGAGCGCTTTGCCTATAATCGCTTAAGCTCCCACCTCACCGACAACAACCTCCTTGATCCTATTAATATATAGTACCCCCTGTGCTATTATACCGTTAAAACGCTAAGCAGCCAGCACTTAAGTGCCACAACCCAGGCACCAAACACAGTCAAAAAATAGAAAACATAAAACAGTGCAGCGCTACAAATTCCTATACAAATGAACATATAATATATGCTAATCCAATATATCTCATCCCTTGTAGGAATATAGTACTGTGGTCACTCCCAGTGACATCTAAAATAGCGTTTGTTACACCACACCATAGGTGTACTGCCTGTGTGGATCCTAATAGGGTGCACCAAGATGGCACCCACGCTGGATATGACATCACTGCGCGGTCCCTTTAGGCCCCTCCCACTGGGGTATCTATGCGTTACGTCACGATTGGTGCACGTGACTTCCTCAGGATGACCTGAGGAAGTCACATGCACCAATCGTGACGTAACGCGTAGATACGCCAGTGGGAGGGGCCTAAACGGACCGCGCAGTGACGTCATATCCAGCGTGGGTGCCATCTTGGTGCACCCTATTAGGATCCACACAGGCAGTACACCTATGGTGTGGTGTAACAAACGCTGATGAATAGCTGCATAAGTGTGAGTAGACAACTGTAGTGTGGCTTTTAATAAAGTAAACGGTTTTACACTATGTTGGATCTTTTGGCTTTACTGGGGATGCTTATGGAGAGGCACCTGTCCTAGTACCGGGAGGTATTAACTGGACACAAAACCTACCAGAGGAGGAGAGTCCCACCACTACTGCTGAGGAGGATTCCACGGTTTTGGAGGAACATAAAGAGGCACTTTTAGCTCATTGGTCCTGAGGGGCCTGGGCAGGAAGGTGAGGGGGCACCCCTGTCACTGTGGATTCACACTCAGTTTGGAGCACCTGCATGAAGAGTTGTTGTGTTTCACTTATTAGGACACTCAAGGACTTAGTATTTTATATGTCACTGGGAGTGACCACAGTACTATATTCTTACAAGGGATAAGATATATTGGATTAGCATATATTATATGTTCATTTGTATAGGAATTTGTAGCGCTGCACTGTTTTATGTTTTCTATTTTTTAACCTCCTTGATCCCCTACAATCTGGCTTCCGTCCTCTACACTCCACTGAAACCGCCCTACTCAAACTCACCAACGACCTGCTAACCGCTAAAGCCAATGGCCACTACTCAGTGCTACAACTCCTCAACCTCTCCGCGGCTTTCAATATGGTCGACCACCCCCTCGTCCTCAAAAGACTATACTCTTTCGGCCTCAGAGACTCCGCTATCTCCTGGCTCTCTTCCTATCACAACGCTCCTTCAGCGTTACCTATAACGCTGCCACCTCCCCCTCACTCCCCCTCTCTGTTGGGGTCCCCCAAGGTTCTGTCCTCGGGCCCCTTCTCTTCTCCATCTACACCTCCTCCCTTGGTCATCTGATAAACTCCCATGGCTTCCACTACCATCTCTATGCCGATGACACTCAAATCTATCTCTCTACCCCTCGCCTCACCCCTTCAGTCTCCGCCCGAATCACTAGCCTTCTGATCGACATTTCAGATTGGATGTCACTTCACTTCCTCAAATTAAACCTTGCCAAAACCGAGCTCCTAGTTTTCCCCCCAGCCCGTGTCTCTCACATGTGGTACCCCCATACTCGGGAGAAGTAGCAGAATGTATTTTGGGGAGTAATTCCACATATACATATGGCATGTGTGAGCAAGAAACGATTTAAATGACAATTTTGTGTAATTTTTTGTCATTTTCCAAAAACTTGTGGTAAAAAAATAAATTCTTCTATCGATTCAACATGCCTCTCAGCAAATAGTTTGGGGTGTCTACTTTCCAAAAAGGGGTCATTTTGGGGGTTTGGGGCATTTTATGCTTAGCATTAGAAGTTTATGCCACACATCACTCACTCTTCTAACCACCTGAAGACCAAGCCTTTTCTGACACTTTTTGTTCACATTAAAAAAATCAGTATTTTTGCTAGAAAATTAAAGTGAACCCCCAAACATTATATATTTTTTTAGAGCAGACACCCTAGTAAATAAAATGGTGGGTGCTGCAACTTTTTATCTCACATAGTACTTACACAGCGATTTTTCAAACGCAATTGTTTTTTAAAATATACACTTTTTTACATTTTAATGCACAAAAACACAATATATTGGCCAGTTATTTGGTATGATATAAAAGATGATGCTATGCTGAGTAAATAGATAACAAACATGACATGCTTTAAAATTGCGCATGCCCTGTGCAATGGCGACAAATTGCATACATTTTTAATATCTATAGGCAACGCTTTAAAAGCCTTTACAAGCTACCATTTTAAATTTAGAGAGGAGGTCTAGAGCTATAATTACTGCCCTTGATCCAACGTTCGTGGCGATACCTCACCTGCATGGTGCAATCGCTGTTTCCATACTGGCACAGGGTCAACGCTGTCGACCGCAGGTGAGGGTGGGCGAGGTTCCTTTTTTTTTTTCTGATTTAATTATTTTTACACTGTCCCTTTAATTTTTTTTTTTGATCACTGTTAATGCTATCTCAGGGAGGGGGAGGGGGCATTTTCTGCAGCTAATTAGCCACTAGGAATGCTTTTACATGAAAGCCCATCGCCGGCTGAAAAAAATGATACCAGGATGATGCCTGCAGCTGCAGGCATCACCCTGGTATAACCATTCAAAGTCCAGTGGTGTACCAGTACGTCGCTGGTCCTTGTTGGGTGTATATGCTATGTTCTTTTTTTCTTTATGCAGCCTGTGGGCTGAATGAAAAAAAAGAGAAGAAATCTCTGCAAGGAAAAGTGTGTGGTGGTATGCCCACCATTAGAAACCTCCCTGCATCCACCCACTTCTAATGGTGGGCACACATGAAATGTGCCAACAAATATAAAATATATATACCGAAGCATAGGGGCCATCCACCCACTGGCCACCCCAGGCCCCCATGCTTCGGCATATATGCTCTTTTTTTTAACTGCGGATGAAAAATCTCATCCGACAGCACTGCACACACCTACTTATGTCTATTCTGAAAGCAAGACCCTGTTGCTGTCAGAATAAACAGGTCAGTGCTGCAGTTTGACATTCCTGCAAAGAAATCAACAATGGTTAACAATAAAACATTAACTCAATAAAACAACTTTATAATTGAAATATCTCTTCAAGGAAAAGTGTGTGGTGGTATGCCCACCATTAGAAACCTCCCTGCATCCACCCACTTCTAATGGTGGGCACACATGAAATGTGCCAACAAATATAAATATTTTCCTCGCCAGCTGTTTTCCACCTTCAACTCCCTGCTCTCTCTGCCCCCACCTCCACCCAGTACCTCACTCACCGCCCACGAGATTGCTAACCACTTCCAAAGCAAGATCGACGCAATTCGCAGGGACATCACCACTGCTCAGACTTCCGCCCCACCTAGCATCCCTCACACGAAAACCCCCTCGACACTCCTCTCCTTCAACCTCACCACTGTCCAGACCTCCACCCCACCCAACATTCCTCACGCTAAAACCCCCTCAACACTCCACTCCTTCGACCCCGTTACCACCCAAGAGGTCACTAAGATCTCTGAAGCTCGCCTTAGCACCTGCCCCCTTGACCCTGTCCCCACACAACTCCTACGATCACCCTCCTCCTCCATCCTACGCTCCCTCACTCACATCTTTAATCTCTTCCTCTCTACTGGCACATTCCCCTCCACTCTGAAGCACGCGCACATCACTCCCATACTTAAAAAACCCTCCCTGGATCCCACTGACCTGAACAACCTTAGACCCATCTCCCTGCTGCCATTTACATCCAAACTCATCGAGCGCTTTGCCTATAATCGCTTAAGCTCCCACCTCACCGACAACAACCTCCTTGATCCTATTAATATATAGTACCCCCTGTGCTATTATACCGTTAAAACGCTAAGCAGCCAGCACTTAAGTGCCACAACCCAGGCACCAAACACAGTCAAAAAATAGAAAACATAAAACAGTGCAGCGCTACAAATTCCTATACAAATGAACATATAATATATGCTAATCCAATATATCTCATCCCTTGTAGGAATATAGTACTGTGGTCACTCCCAGTGACATCTAAAATAGCGTTTGTTACACCACACCATAGGTGTACTGCCTGTGTGGATCCTAATAGGGTGCACCAAGATGGCACCCACGCTGGATATGACGTCACTGCGTGGTCCCTTTAGGCCCCTCCCACTGGCGTATCTATGCGTTACGTCACGATTGGTGCACGTGACTTCCTCAGGATGACCTGAGGAAGTCACATGCACCAATCGTGACGTAACGCGTAGATACGCCAGTGGGAGGGGCCTAAACGGACCGCGCAGTGACGTCATATCCAGCGTGGGTGCCATCTTGGTGCACCCTATTAGGATCCACACAGGCAGTACACCTATGGTGTGGTGTAACAAACGCTGATGAATAGCTGCATAAGTGTGAGTAGACAACTGTAGTGTGGCTTTTAATAAAGTAAACGGTTTTACACTATGTTGGATCTTTTGGCTTTACTGGGGATGCTTATGGAGAGGCACCTGTCCTAGTACCGGGAGGTATTAACTGGACACAAAACCTACCAGAGGAGGAGAGTCCCACCACTACTGCTGAGGAGGATTCCACGGTTTTGGAGGAACATAAAGAGGCACTTTTAGCTCATTGGTCCTGAGGGGCCTGGGCAGGAAGGTGAGGGGGCACCCCTGTCACTGTGGATTCACACTCAGTTTGGAGCACCTGCATGAAGAGTTGTTGTGTTTCACTTATTAGGACACTCAAGGACTTAGTATTTTATATGTCACTGGGAGTGACCACAGTACTATATTCTTACAAGGGATAAGATATATTGGATTAGCATATATTATATGTTCATTTGTATAGGAATTTGTAGCGCTGCACTGTTTTATGTTTTCTATTTTTTAACCTCCTTGATCCCCTACAATCTGGCTTCCGTCCTCTACACTCCACTGAAACCGCCCTACTCAAACTCACCAACGACCTGCTAACCGCTAAAGCCAATGGCCACTACTCAGTGCTACAACTCCTCAACCTCTCCGCGGCTTTCAATATGGTCGACCACCCCCTCGTCCTCAAAAGACTATACTCTTTCGGCCTCAGAGACTCCGCTATCTCCTGGCTCTCTTCCTATCACAACGCTCCTTCAGCGTTACCTATAACGCTGCCACCTCCCCCTCACTCCCCCTCTCTGTTGGGGTCCCCCAAGGTTCTGTCCTCGGGCCCCTTCTCTTCTCCATCTACACCTCCTCCCTTGGTCATCTGATAAACTCCCATGGCTTCCACTACCATCTCTATGCCGATGACACTCAAATCTATCTCTCTACCCCTCGCCTCACCCCTTCAGTCTCCGCCCGAATCACTAGCCTTCTGATCGACATTTCAGATTGGATGTCACTTAACTTCCTCAAATTAAACCTTGCCAAAACCGAGCTCCTAGTTTTCCCCCCAGCCCGTGTCTCTCACATGTGGTACCCCCATACTCGGGAGAAGTAGCAGAATGTATTTTGGGGAGTAATTCCACATATACATATGGCATGTGTGAGCAAGAAACGATTTAAATGACAATTTTGTGTAATTTTTTGTCATTTTCCAAAAACTTGTGGTAAAAAAATAAATTCTTCTATCGATTCAACATGCCTCTCAGCAAATAGTTTGGGGTGTCTACTTTCCAAAAAGGGGTCATTTTGGGGGTTTGGGGCATTTTATGCTTAGCATTAGAAGTTTATGCCACACATCACTCACTCTTCTAACCACCTGAAGACCAAGCCTTTTCTGACACTTTTTGTTCACATTAAAAAAATCAGTATTTTTGCTAGAAAATTAAAGTGAACCCCCAAACATTATATATTTTTTTAGAGCAGACACCCTAGTAAATAAAATGGTGGGTGCTGCAACTTTTTATCTCACATAGTACTTACACAGCGATTTTTCAAACGCAATTGTTTTTTAAAATATACACTTTTTTACATTTTAATGCACAAAAACACAATATATTGGCCAGTTATTTGGTATGATATAAAAGATGATGCTATGCTGAGTAAATAGATACCAAACATGACATGCTTTAAAATTGCGCATGCCCTGTGCAATGGCGACAAATTGCATACATTTTTAATATCTATAGGCAACGCTTTAAAAGCCTTTACAAGCTACCATTTTAAATTTAGAGAGGAGGTCTAGAGCTATAATTACTGCCCTTGATCCAACGTTCGTGGCGATACCTCACCTGCATGGTGCAATCGCTGTTTCCATACTGGCACAGGGTCAACGCTGTCGACCGCAGGTGAGGGTGGGCGAGGTTCCTTTTTTTTTTCTGATTTAATTATTTTTACACTGTCCCTTTAATTTTTTTTTTTGATCACTGTTAATGCTATCTCAAGGAGGGGGAGGGGGGCATTTTCTGCAGCTAATTAGCCACTAGGAATGCTTTTACATGAAAGCCCATCGCCGGCTGAAAAAAATGATACCAGGATGATGCCTGCAGCTGCAGGCATCACCCTGGTATAACCATTCAAAGGCCAGTGGTGTACCAGTACGTCGCTGGTCCTTGTTGGGTGTATATGCTATGTTCTTTTTTTCTTTATGCAGCCTGTGGGCTGAATGAAAAAAAAGAGAAGAAATCTCTGCAAGGAAAAGTGTGTGGTGGTATGCCCACCATTAGAAACCTCCCTGCATCCACCCACTTCTAATGGTGGGCACACATGAAATGTGCCAACAAATATAAAATATATATACCGAAGCATAGGGGCCATCCACCCACTGGCCACCCCAGGCCCCCATGCTTCGGCATATATGCTCTTTTTTTTAACTGCGGATGAAAAATCTCATCCGACAGCACTGCACACACCTACTTATGTCTATTCTGAAAGCAAGACCCTGTTGCTGTCAGAATAAACAGGTCAGTGCTGCAGTTTGACATTCCTGCAAAGAAATCAACAATGGTTAACAATAAAACATTAACTCAATAAAACAACTTTATAATTGAAATATCTCTTCAAGGAAAAGTGTGTGGTGGTATGCCCACCATTAGAAACCTCCCTGCATCCACCCACTTCTAATGGTGGGCACACATGAAATGTGCCAACAAATATAAATATTTTCCTCGCCGGCTGTTTTCCACCTTCAACTCCCTGCTCTCTCTGCCCCCACCTCCACCCAGTACCTCACTCACCGCCCACGAGATTGCTAACCACTTCCAAAGCAAGATCGACGCAATTCGCAGGGACATCACCACTGCTCAGACTTCCGCCCCACCTAGCATCCCTCACACGAAAACCCCCTCGACACTCCTCTCCTTCAACCTCACCACTGTCCAGACCTCCACCCCACCCAACATTCCTCACGCTAAAACCCCCTCAACACTCCACTCCTTCGACCCCGTTACCACCCAAGAGGTCACTAAGATCTCTGAAGCTCGCCTTAGCACCTGCCCCCTTGACCCTGTCCCCACACAACTCCTACGATCACCCTCCTCCTCCATCCTACGCTCCCTCACTCACATCTTTAATCTCTTCCTCTCTACTGGCACATTCCCCTCCACTCTGAAGCACGCGCACATCACTCCCATACTTAAAAAACCCTCCCTGGATCCCACTGACCTGAACAACCTTAGACCCATCTCCCTGCTGCCATTTACATCCAAACTCATCGAGCGCTTTGCCTATAATCGCTTAAGCTCCCACCTCACCGACAACAACCTCCTTGATCCTATTAATATATAGTACCCCCTGTGCTATTATACCGTTAAAACGCTAAGCAGCCAGCACTTAAGTGCCACAACCCAGGCACCAAACACAGTCAAAAAATAGAAAACATAAAACAGTGCAGCGCTACAAATTCCTATACAAATGAACATATAATATATGCTAATCCAATATATCTCATCCCTTGTAGGAATATAGTACTGTGGTCACTCCCAGTGACATCTAAAATAGCGTTTGTTACACCACACCATAGGTGTACTGCCTGTGTGGATCCTAATAGGGTGCACCAAGATGGCACCCACGCTGGATATGACATCACTGCGCGGTCCCTTTAGGCCCCTCCCACTGGGGTATCTATGCGTTACGTCACGATTGGTGCACGTGACTTCCTCAGGATGACCTGAGGAAGTCACATGCACCAATCGTGACGTAACGCGTAGATACGCCAGTGGGAGGGGCCTAAACGGACCGCGCAGTGACGTCATATCCAGCGTGGGTGCCATCTTGGTGTACCCTATTAGGATCCACACAGGCAGTACACCTATGGTGTGGTGTAACAAACGCTGATGAATAGCTGCATAAGTGTGAGTAGACAACTGTAGTGTGGCTTTTAATAAAGTAAACGGTTTTACACTATGTTGGATCTTTTGGCTTTACTGGGGATGCTTATGGAGAGGCACCTGTCCTAGTACCGGGAGGTATTAACTGGACACAAAACCTACCAGAGGAGGAGAGTCCCACCACTACTGCTGAGGAGGATTCCACGGTTTTGGAGGAACATAAAGAGGCACTTTTAGCTCATTGGTCCTGAGGGGCCTGGGCAGGAAGGTGAGGGGGCACCCCTGTCACTGTGGATTCACACTCAGTTTGGAGCACCTGCATGAAGAGTTGTTGTGTTTCACTTATTAGGACACTCAAGGACTTAGTATTTTATATGTCACTGGGAGTGACCACAGTACTATATTCTTACAAGGGATAAGATATATTGGATTAGCATATATTATATGTTCATTTGTATAGGAATTTGTAGCGCTGCACTGTTTTATGTTTTCTATTTTTTAACCTCCTTGATCCCCTACAATCTGGCTTCCGTCCTCTACACTCCACTGAAACCGCCCTACTCAAACTCACCAACGACCTGCTAACCGCTAAAGCCAATGGCCACTACTCAGTGCTACAACTCCTCAACCTCTCCGCGGCTTTCAATATGGTCGACCACCCCCTCGTCCTCAAAAGACTATACTCTTTCGGACTCAGAGACTCCGCTATCTCCTGGCTCTCTTCCTATCACAACGCTCCTTCAGCGTTACCTATAACGCTGCCACCTCCCCCTCACTCCCCCTCTCTGTTGGAGTCCCCCAAGGTTCTGTCCTCGGGCCCCTTCTCTTCTCCATCTACACCTCCTCCCTTGGTCATCTGATAAACTCCCATGGCTTCCACTACCATCTCTATGCCGATGACACTCAAATCTATCTCTCTACCCCTCGCCTCACCCCTTCAGTCTCCGCCCGAATCACTAGCCTTCTGATCGACATTTCAGATTGGATGTCACTTCACTTCCTCAAATTAAACCTTGCCAAAACCGAGCTCCTAGTTTTCCCCCCAGCCCGTGTCTCTCACATGTGGTACCCCCATACTCGGGAGAAGTAGCAGAATGTATTTTGGGGAGTAATTCCACATATACATATGGCATGTGTGAGCAAGAAACGATTTAAATGACAATTTTGTGTAATTTTTTGTCATTTTCCAAAAACTTGTGGTAAAAAAATTAATTCTTCTATCGATTCAACATGCCTCTCAGCAAATAGTTTGGGGTGTCTACTTTCCAAAAAGGGGTCATTTTGGGGGTTTGGGGCATTTTATGCTTAGCATTAGAAGTTTATGCCACACATCATCCACTCTTCTAACCACCTGAAGACCAAGCCTTTTCTGACACTTTTTGTTCACATTAAAAAAATCAGTATTTTTGCTAGAAAATTAAAGTGAACCCCCAAACATTATATATTTTTTTAGAGCAGACACCCTAGTAAATAAAATGGTGGGTGCTGCAACTTTTTATCTCACATAGTACTTACACAGCGATTTTTCAAACGCAATTGTTTTTTAAAATATACACTTTTTTACATTTTAATGCACAAAAACACAATATATTGGCCAGTTATTTGGTATGATATAAAAGATGATGCTATGCTGAGTAAATAGATAACAAACATGACATGCTTTAAAATTGCGCATGCCCTGTGCAATGGCGACAAATTGCATACATTTTTAATATCTATAGGCAACGCTTTAAAAGCCTTTACAAGCTACCATTTTAAATTTAGAGAGGAGGTCTAGAGCTATAATTACTGCCCTTGATCCAACGTTCGTGGCGATACCTCACCTGCATGGTGCAATCGCTGTTTCCATACTGGCACAGGGTCAACGCTGTCGACCGCAGGTGAGGGTGGGCGAGGTTCCTTTTTTTTTTTCTGATTTAATTATTTTTACACTGTCCCTTTAATTTTTTTTTTTGATCACTGTTAATGCTATCTCAGGGAGGGGGAGGGGGCATTTTCTGCAGCTAATTAGCCACTAGGAATGCTTTTACATGAAAGCCCATCGCCGGCTGAAAAAAATGATACCAGGATGATGCCTGCAGCTGCAGGCATCACCCTGGTATAACCATTCAAAGTCCAGTGGTGTACCAGTACGTCGCTGGTCCTTGTTGGGTGTATATGCTATGTTCTTTTTTTCTTTATGCAGCCTGTGGGCTGAATGAAAAAAAAGAGAAGAAATCTCTGCAAGGAAAAGTGTGTGGTGGTATGCCCACCATTAGAAACCTCCCTGCATCCACCCACTTCTAATGGTGGGCACACATGAAATGTGCCAACAAATATAAAATATATATACCGAAGCATAGGGGCCATCCACCCACTGGCCACCCCAGGCCCCCATGCTTCGGCATATATGCTCTTTTTTTTAACTGCGGATGAAAAATCTCATCCGACAGCACTGCACACACCTACTTATGTCTATTCTGAAAGCAAGACCCTGTTGCTGTCAGAATAAACAGGTCAGTGCTGCAGTTTGACATTCCTGCAAAGAAATCAACAATGGTTAACAATAAAACATTAACTCAATAAAACAACTTTATAATTGAAATATCTCTTCAAGGAAAAGTGTGTGGTGGTATGCCCACCATTAGAAACCTCCCTGCATCCACCCACTTCTAATGGTGGGCACACATGAAATGTGCCAACAAATATAAATATTTTCCTCGCCGGCTGTTTTCCACCTTCAACTCCCTGCTCTCTCTGCCCCCACCTCCACCCAGTACCTCACTCACCGCCCACGAGATTGCTAACCACTTCCAAAGCAAGATCGACGCAATTCGCAGGGACATCACCACTGCTCAGACTTCCGCCCCACCTAGCATCCCTCACACGAAAACCCCCTCGACACTCCTCTCCTTCAACCTCACCACTGTCCAGACCTCCACCCCACCCAACATTCCTCACGCTAAAACCCCCTCAACACTCCACTCCTTCGACCCCGTTACCACCCAAGAGGTCACTAAGATCTCTGAAGCTCGCCTTAGCACCTGCCCCCTTGACCCTGTCCCCACACAACTCCTACGATCACCCTCCTCCTCCATCCTACGCTCCCTCACTCACATCTTTAATCTCTTCCTCTCTACTGGCACATTCCCCTCCACTCTGAAGCACGCGCACATCACTCCCATACTTAAAAAACCCTCCCTGGATCCCACTGACCTGAACAACCTTAGACCCATCTCCCTGCTGCCATTTACATCCAAACTCATCGAGCGCTTTGCCTATAATCGCTTAAGCTCCCACCTCACCGACAACAACCTCCTTGATCCTATTAATATATAGTACCCCCTGTGCTATTATACCGTTAAAACGCTAAGCAGCCAGCACTTAAGTGCCACAACCCAGGCACCAAACACAGTCAAAAAATAGAAAACATAAAACAGTGCAGCGCTACAAATTCCTATACAAATGAACATATAATATATGCTAATCCAATATATCTCATCCCTTGTAGGAATATAGTACTGTGGTCACTCCCAGTGACATCTAAAATAGCGTTTGTTACACCACACCATAGGTGTACTGCCTGTGTGGATCCTAATAGGGTGCACCAAGATGGCACCCACGCTGGATATGACGTCACTGCGTGGTCCCTTTAGGCCCCTCCCACTGGCGTATCTATGCGTTACGTCACGATTGGTGCACGTGACTTCCTCAGGATGACCTGAGGAAGTCACATGCACCAATCGTGACGTAACGCGTAGATACGCCAGTGGGAGGGGCCTAAACGGACCGCGCAGTGACGTCATATCCAGCGTGGGTGCCATCTTGGTGCACCCTATTAGGATCCACACAGGCAGTACACCTATGGTGTGGTGTAACAAACGCTGATGAATAGCTGCATAAGTGTGAGTAGACAACTGTAGTGTGGCTTTTAATAAAGTAAACGGTTTTACACTATGTTGGATCTTTTGGCTTTACTGGGGATGCTTATGGAGAGGCACCTGTCCTAGTACCGGGAGGTATTAACTGGACACAAAACCTACCAGAGGAGGAGAGTCCCACCACTACTGCTGAGGAGGATTCCACGGTTTTGGAGGAACATAAAGAGGCACTTTTAGCTCATTGGTCCTGAGGGGCCTGGGCAGGAAGGTGAGGGGGCACCCCTGTCACTGTGGATTCACACTCAGTTTGGAGCACCTGCATGAAGAGTTGTTGTGTTTCACTTATTAGGACACTCAAGGACTTAGTATTTTATATGTCACTGGGAGTGACCACAGTACTATATTCTTACAAGGGATAAGATATATTGGATTAGCATATATTATATGTTCATTTGTATAGGAATTTGTAGCGCTGCACTGTTTTATGTTTTCTATTTTTTAACCTCCTTGATCCCCTACAATCTGGCTTCCGTCCTCTACACTCCACTGAAACCGCCCTACTCAAACTCACCAACGACCTGCTAACCGCTAAAGCCAATGGCCACTACTCAGTGCTACAACTCCTCAACCTCTCCGCGGCTTTCAATATGGTCGACCACCCCCTCGTCCTCAAAAGACTATACTCTTTCGGCCTCAGAGACTCCGCTATCTCCTGGCTCTCTTCCTATCACAACGCTCCTTCAGCGTTACCTATAACGCTGCCACCTCCCCCTCACTCCCCCTCTCTGTTGGGGTCCCCCAAGGTTCTGTCCTCGGGCCCCTTCTCTTCTCCATCTACACCTCCTCCCTTGGTCATCTGATAAACTCCCATGGCTTCCACTACCATCTCTATGCCGATGACACTCAAATCTATCTCTCTACCCCTCGCCTCACCCCTTCAGTCTCCGCCCGAATCACTAGCCTTCTGATCGACATTTCAGATTGGATGTCACTTAACTTCCTCAAATTAAACCTTGCCAAAACCGAGCTCCTAGTTTTCCCCCCAGCCCGTGTCTCTCACATGTGGTACCCCCATACTCGGGAGAAGTAGCAGAATGTATTTTGGGGAGTAATTCCACATATACATATGGCATGTGTGAGCAAGAAACGATTTAAATGACAATTTTGTGTAATTTTTTGTCATTTTCCAAAAACTTGTGGTAAAAAAATAAATTCTTCTATCGATTCAACATGCCTCTCAGCAAATAGTTTGGGGTGTCTACTTTCCAAAAAGGGGTCATTTTGGGGGTTTGGGGCATTTTATGCTTAGCATTAGAAGTTTATGCCACACATCACTCACTCTTCTAACCACCTGAAGACCAAGCCTTTTCTGACACTTTTTGTTCACATTAAAAAAATCAGTATTTTTGCTAGAAAATTAAAGTGAACCCCCAAACATTATATATTTTTTTAGAGCAGACACCCTAGTAAATAAAATGGTGGGTGCTGCAACTTTTTATCTCACATAGTACTTACACAGCGATTTTTCAAACGCAATTGTTTTTTAAAATATACACTTTTTTACATTTTAATGCACAAAAACACAATATATTGGCCAGTTATTTGGTATGATATAAAAGATGATGCTATGCTGAGTAAATAGATAACAAACATGACATGCTTTAAAATTGCGCATGCCCTGTGCAATGGCGACAAATTGCATACATTTTTAATATCTATAGGCAACGCTTTAAAAGCCTTTACAAGCTACCATTTTAAATTTAGAGAGGAGGTCTAGAGCTATAATTACTGCCCTTGATCCAACGTTCGTGGCGATACCTCACCTGCATGGTGCAATCGCTGTTTCCATACTGGCACAGGGTCAACGCTGTCGACCGCAGGTGAGGGTGGGCGAGGTTCCTTTTTTTTTTTCTGATTTAATTATTTTTACACTGTCCCTTTAATTTTTTTTTTTGATCACTGTTAATGCTATCTCAGGGAGGGGGAGGGGGCATTTTCTGCAGCTAATTAGCCACTAGGAATGCTTTTACATGAAAGCCCATCGCCGGCTGAAAAAAATGATACCAGGATGATGCCTGCAGCTGCAGGCATCACCCTGGTATAACCATTCAAAGTCCAGTGGTGTACCAGTACGTCGCTGGTCCTTGTTGGGTGTATATGCTATGTTCTTTTTTTCTTTATGCAGCCTGTGGGCTGAATGAAAAAAAAGAGAAGAAATCTCTGCAAGGAAAAGTGTGTGGTGGTATGCCCACCATTAGAAACCTCCCTGCATCCACCCACTTCTAATGGTGGGCACACATGAAATGTGCCAACAAATATAAAATATATATACCGAAGCATAGGGGCCATCCACCCACTGGCCACCCCAGGCCCCCATGCTTCGGCATATATGCTCTTTTTTTTAACTGCGGATGAAAAATCTCATCCGACAGCACTGCACACACCTACTTATGTCTATTCTGAAAGCAAGACCCTGTTGCTGTCAGAATAAACAGGTCAGTGCTGCAGTTTGACATTCCTGCAAAGAAATCAACAATGGTTAACAATAAAACATTAACTCAATAAAACAACTTTATAATTGAAATATCTCTTCAAGGAAAAGTGTGTGGTGGTATGCCCACCATTAGAAACCTCCCTGCATCCACCCACTTCTAATGGTGGGCACACATGAAATGTGCCAACAAATATAAATATTTTCCTCGCCGGCTGTTTTCCACCTTCAACTCCCTGCTCTCTCTGCCCCCACCTCCACCCAGTACCTCACTCACCGCCCACGAGATTGCTAACCACTTCCAAAGCAAGATCGACGCAATTCGCAGGGACATCACCACTGCTCAGACTTCCGCCCCACCTAGCATCCCTCACACGAAAACCCCCTCGACACTCCTCTCCTTCAACCTCACCACTGTCCAGACCTCCACCCCACCCAACATTCCTCACGCTAAAACCCCCTCAACACTCCACTCCTTCGACCCAGTTACCACCCAAGAGGTCACTAAGATCTCTGAAGCTCGCCTTAGCACCTGCCCCCTTGACCCTGTCCCCACACAACTCCTACGATCACCCTCCTCCTCCATCCTACGCTCCCTCACTCACATCTTTAATCTCTTCCTCTCTACTGGCACATTCCCCTCCACTCTGAAGCACGCGCACATCACTCCCATACTTAAAAAACCCTCCCTGGATCCCACTGACCTGAACAACCTTAGACCCATCTCCCTGCTGCCATTTACATCCAAACTCATCGAGCGCTTTGCCTATAATCGCTTAAGCTCCCACCTCACCGACAACAACCTCCTTGATCCTATTAATATATAGTACCCCCTGTGCTATTATACCGTTAAAACGCTAAGCAGCCAGCACTTAAGTGCCACAACCCAGGCACCAAACACAGTCAAAAAATAGAAAACATAAAACAGTGCAGCGCTACAAATTCCTATACAAATGAACATATAATATATGCTAATCCAATATATCTCATCCCTTGTAGGAATATAGTACTGTGGTCACTCCCAGTGACATCTAAAATAGCGTTTGTTACACCACACCATAGGTGTACTGCCTGTGTGGATCCTAATAGGGTGCACCAAGATGGCACCCACGCTGGATATGACGTCACTGCGTGGTCCCTTTAGGCCCCTCCCACTGGCGTATCTATGCGTTACGTCACGATTGGTGCACGTGACTTCCTCAGGATGACCTGAGGAAGTCACATGCACCAATCGTGACGTAACGCGTAGATACGCCAGTGGGAGGGGCCTAAACGGACCGCGCAGTGACGTCATATCCAGCGTGGGTGCCATCTTGGTGCACCCTATTAGGATCCACACAGGCAGTACACCTATGGTGTGGTGTAACAAACGCTGATGAATAGCTGCATAAGTGTGAGTAGACAACTGTAGTGTGGCTTTTAATAAAGTAAACGGTTTTACACTATGTTGGATCTTTTGGCTTTACTGGGGATGCTTATGGAGAGGCACCTGTCCTAGTACCGGGAGGTATTAACTGGACACAAAACCTACCAGAGGAGGAGAGTCCCACCACTACTGCTGAGGAGGATTCCACGGTTTTGGAGGAACATAAAGAGGCACTTTTAGCTCATTGGTCCTGAGGGGCCTGGGCAGGAAGGTGAGGGGGCACCCCTGTCACTGTGGATTCACACTCAGTTTGGAGCACCTGCATGAAGAGTTGTTGTGTTTCACTTATTAGGACACTCAAGGACTTAGTATTTTATATGTCACTGGGAGTGACCACAGTACTATATTCTTACAAGGGATAAGATATATTGGATTAGCATATATTATATGTTCATTTGTATAGGAATTTGTAGCGCTGCACTGTTTTATGTTTTCTATTTTTTAACCTCCTTGATCCCCTACAATCTGGCTTCCGTCCTCTACACTCCACTGAAACCGCCCTACTCAAACTCACCAACGACCTGCTAACCGCTAAAGCCAATGGCCACTACTCAGTGCTACAACTCCTCAACCTCTCCGCGGCTTTCAATATGGTCGACCACCCCCTCGTCCTCAAAAGACTATACTCTTTCGGCCTCAGAGACTCCGCTATCTCCTGGCTCTCTTCCTATCACAACGCTCCTTCAGCGTTACCTATAACGCTGCCACCTCCCCCTCACTCCCCCTCTCTGTTGGGGTCCCCCAAGGTTCTGTCCTCGGGCCCCTTCTCTTCTCCATCTACACCTCCTCCCTTGGTCATCTGATAAACTCCCATGGCTTCCACTACCATCTCTATGCCGATGACACTCAAATCTATCTCTCTACCCCTCGCCTCACCCCTTCAGTCTCCGCCCGAATCACTAGCCTTCTGATCGACATTTCAGATTGGATGTCACTTAACTTCCTCAAATTAAACCTTGCCAAAACCGAGCTCCTAGTTTTCCCCCCAGCCCGTGTCTCTCACATGTGGTACCCCCATACTCGGGAGAAGTAGCAGAATGTATTTTGGGGAGTAATTCCACATATACATATGGCATGTGTGAGCAAGAAACGATTTAAATGACAATTTTGTGTAATTTTTTGTCATTTTCCAAAAACTTGTGGTAAAAAAATAAATTCTTCTATCGATTCAACATGCCTCTCAGCAAATAGTTTGGGGTGTCTACTTTCCAAAAAGGGGTCATTTTGGGGGTTTGGGGCATTTTATGCTTAGCATTAGAAGTTTATGCCACACATCACTCACTCTTCTAACCACCTGAAGACCAAGCCTTTTCTGACACTTTTTGTTCACATTAAAAAAATCAGTATTTTTGCTAGAAAATTAAAGTGAACCCCCAAACATTATATATTTTTTTAGAGCAGACACCCTAGTAAATAAAATGGTGGGTGCTGCAACTTTTTATCTCACATAGTACTTACACAGCGATTTTTCAAACGCAATTGTTTTTTAAAATATACACTTTTTTACATTTTAATGCACAAAAACACAATATATTGGCCAGTTATTTGGTATGATATAAAAGATGATGCTATGCTGAGTAAATAGATAACAAACATGACATGCTTTAAAATTGCGCATGCCCTGTGCAATGGCGACAAATTGCATACATTTTTAATATCTATAGGCAACGCTTTAAAAGCCTTTACAAGCTACCATTTTAAATTTAGAGAGGAGGTCTAGAGCTATAATTACTGCCCTTGATCCAACGTTCGTGGCGATACCTCACCTGCATGGTGCAATCGCTGTTTCCATACTGGCACAGGGTCAACGCTGTCGACCGCAGGTGAGGGTGGGCGAGGTTCCTTTTTTTTTTTCTGATTTAATTATTTTTACACTGTCCCTTTAATTTTTTTTTTTGATCACTGTTAATGCTATCTCAGGGAGGGGGAGGGGGGCATTTTCTGCAGCTAATTAGCCACTAGGAATGCTTTTACATGAAAGCCCATCGCCGGCTGAAAAAAATGATACCAGGATGATGCCTGCAGCTGCAGGCATCACCCTGGTATAACCATTCAAAGTCCAGTGGTGTACCAGTACGTCGCTGGTCCTTGTTGGGTGTATATGCTATGTTCTTTTTTTCTTTATGCAGCCTGTGGGCTGAATGAAAAAAAAGAGAAGAAATCTCTGCAAGGAAAAGTGTGTGGTGGTATGCCCACCATTAGAAACCTCCCTGCATCCACCCACTTCTAATGGTGGGCACACATGAAATGTGCCAACAAATATAAAATATATATACCGAAGCATAGGGGCCATCCACCCACTGGCCACCCCAGGCCCCCATGCTTCGGCATATATGCTCTTTTTTTTAACTGCGGATGAAAAATCTCATCCGACAGCACTGCACACACCTACTTATGTCTATTCTGAAAGCAAGACCCTGTTGCTGTCAGAAGAAACAGGTCAGTGCTGCAGTTTGACATTCCTGCAAAGAAATCAACAATGGTTAACAATAAAACATTAACTCAATAAAACAACTTTATAATTGAAATATCTCTTCAAGGAAAAGTGTGTGGTGGTATGCCCACCATTAGAAACCTCCCTGCATCCACCCACTTCTAATGGTGGGCACACATGAAATGTGCCAACAAATATAAATATTTTCCTCGCCGGCTGTTTTCCACCTTCAACTCCCTGCTCTCTCTGCCCCCACCTCCACCCAGTACCTCACTCACCGCCCACGAGATTGCTAACCACTTCCAAAGCAAGATCGACGCAATTCGCAGGGACATCACCACTGCTCAGACTTCCGCCCCACCTAGCATCCCTCACACGAAAACCCCCTCGACACTCCTCTCCTTCAACCTCACCACTGTCCAGACCTCCACCCCACCCAACATTCCTCACGCTAAAACCCCCTCAACACTCCACTCCTTCGACCCCGTTACCACCCAAGAGGTCACTAAGATCTCTGAAGCTCGCCTTAGCACCTGCCCCCTTGACCCTGTCCCCACACAACTCCTACGATCACCCTCCTCCTCCATCCTACGCTCCCTCACTCACATCTTTAATCTCTTCCTCTCTACTGGCACATTCCCCTCCACTCTGAAGCACGCGCACATCACTCCCATACTTAAAAAACCCTCCCTGGATCCCACTGACCTGAACAACCTTAGACCCATCTCCCTGCTGCCATTTACATCCAAACTCATCGAGCGCTTTGCCTATAATCGCTTAAGCTCCCACCTCACCGACAACAACCTCCTTGATCCTATTAATATATAGTACCCCCTGTGCTATTATACCGTTAAAACGCTAAGCAGCCAGCACTTAAGTGCCACAACCCAGGCACCAAACACAGTCAAAAAATAGAAAACATAAAACAGTGCAGCGCTACAAATTCCTATACAAATGAACATATAATATATGCTAATCCAATATATCTCATCCCTTGTAGGAATATAGTACTGTGGTCACTCCCAGTGACATCTAAAATAGCGTTTGTTACACCACACCATAGGTGTACTGCCTGTGTGGATCCTAATAGGGTGCACCAAGATGGCACCCACGCTGGATATGACGTCACTGCGCGGTCCCTTTAGGCCCCTCCCACTGGCGTATCTATGCGTTACGTCACGATTGGTGCACGTGACTTCCTCAGGATGACCTGAGGAAGTCACATGCACCAATCGTGACGTAACGCGTAGATACGCCAGTGGGAGGGGCCTAAACGGACCGCGCAGTGACGTCATATCCAGCGTGGGTGCCATCTTGGTGCACCCTATTAGGATCCACACAGGCAGTACACCTATGGTGTGGTGTAACAAACGCTGATGAATAGCTGCATAAGTGTGAGTAGACAACTGTAGTGTGGCTTTTAATAAAGTAAACGGTTTTACACTATGTTGGATCTTTTGGCTTTACTGGGGATGCTTATGGAGAGGCACCTGTCCTAGTACCGGGAGGTATTAACTGGACACAAAACCTACCAGAGGAGGAGAGTCCCACCACTACTGCTGAGGAGGATTCCACGGTTTTGGAGGAACATAAAGAGGCACTTTTAGCTCATTGGTCCTGAGGGGCCTGGGCAGGAAGGTGAGGGGGCACCCCTGTCACTGTGGATTCACACTCAGTTTGGAGCACCTGCATGAAGAGTTGTTGTGTTTCACTTATTAGGACACTCAAGGACTTAGTATTTTATATGTCACTGGGAGTGACCACAGTACTATATTCTTACAAGGGATAAGATATATTGGATTAGCATATATTATATGTTCATTTGTATAGGAATTTGTAGCGCTGCACTGTTTTATGTTTTCTATTTTTTAACCTCCTTGATCCCCTACAATCTGGCTTCCGTCCTCTACACTCCACTGAAACCGCCCTACTCAAACTCACCAACGACCTGCTAACCGCTAAAGCCAATGGCCACTACTCAGTGCTACAACTCCTCAACCTCTCCGCGGCTTTCAATATGGTCGACCACCCCCTCGTCCTCAAAAGACTATACTCTTTCGGCCTCAGAGACTCCGCTATCTCCTGGCTCTCTTCCTATCACAACGCTCCTTCAGCGTTACCTATAACGCTGCCACCTCCCCCTCACTCCCCCTCTCTGTTGGGGTCCCCCAAGGTTCTGTCCTCGGGCCCCTTCTCTTCTCCATCTACACCTCCTCCCTTGGTCACCTGATAAACTCCCATGGCTTCCACTACCATCTCTATGCCGATGACACTCAAATCTATCTCTCTACCCCTCGCCTCATCCCTTCAGTCTCCGCCCGAATCACTAGCCTTCTGAACGACATTTCAGATTGGATGTCACTTCACTTCCTCAAAGTAAACCTTGCCAAAACCGAGCTCCTAGTTTTCCCCCCAGCCCGCGCCCCCCCCCCCCGACCTCTCCATCACGACCAACAACACCACCATCAGCCCCACCCCGCAAGCCAGAGTACTTGGTGTCATTCTAGACTCCAATCTGTCTTTCCAGCCCCAGATCCAATCGCTGACAAATTCATGCAGACTCCACCTCCACAACATCTCCAAAATACGCACATTCCTAACTCCAGAAACTACAAAGCAACGCGTTCACTCCCTTATCATATAACGACTTGACTACTGTAACTCCCTCCTTGTCGGCTTACCCCAACACAGGCTAACCCTGCTTCAGTCTACTCTGAATTCTGCGGCCAGACTCATCCACCTTACTAACTGCTCCGTATCTGCCACCCCCCTCTGCCAATCCCTCAACTGGCTTCCGATTGCCCAACGCATAACACTCAAAATACTAACACTGATGTACAAAGCTGTTCATAACACTGCCCCAAACTACATCACCGACCTGATATCCATCTACCACCCAAATCGCACTCTCCGCTCCTCACAAGACCTCCTACTCTCTAGTTCCCTGGTCTCCTCCTCCCATGCCCGCCTCCAGGGCTTCTCCCATCCTCTGGAACTCACTACCCCAATCCATCAGACTGTCACCTACCCTCCTCACCTTTAGGCGCACCCTGAAAACCCATCTCTTCAGAGAAGCCTACCCCGCCCTCACCTAACTGCTGATCTCCTCCGCTCCCCCCACCACTCCATCCCCCACTGCTATTTCCTCCTGTACCACTCTCCCCTCCCTCCTAGATTGTAAGCTCCAAGGAGCAGGGCCCTCGAACCCCTCATGTATTTTATTGTATTGTTACTGTATTGTCTCATGTATTGTCTCCCATTGTAATGTACAGCGCTGAGCAAACTGTTGGCGCTATATAAATACAGTATAATAATAATATTTAGACTACTACAATAAAGAACATATTTTAAAATATATAATACTAATAATAATATTCAACAACTATATTTTTTTTTGTTTTTTTTTTGTTTTTTTTTTTAATTTTTTTGTTTTTTTGGTTTTTTTTTTAAAGCATTAAATACTATAACTTCTACAAGACAGGAAAACTCTTAAAATATATAATACAATAAATACATCTAAGCTGATAATATTAATAATAGATCTCTATAATACCATTCTCCTCATCGATCACGTAGTCGATTCCATTGTCATCTAGAAACTCTCTCATACGGTTGAAATCCTGGTTCCCTCGCACGATAGGAATGTTCGCCCGGCACATGGGACAGGTAGCACTCTGTTCAACCCATTGTTGGAGGCAGCGGTTGTGGAATTGGTGATCGCAGGGTAGGGTAGTATTGGCGTCTCCATCTTCACAATCTGCTAAACAAATGGTACAGATTACCTGCTCCTCGCCGCGAGGCTCCATGGCCGGTGCTCCCTGTGGCTCCATGGCTGGTGCACCCTGTGGCTCCATGGCTGGTGCACCCTGTGGCTCCATGGCTGGTGCACCCTGTGGCTCCATGGCCAGAGCTCCCTGTGGCTCCATGGCCAGAGCTCCCTGTGGCTCCATGGCCAGAGCTCCCTGTGGCTCCATGGCCGGTGCTCCCTGTGGCTCTGGGTGGTGCTCAGCAGCCCTGTTGCGGTCTCTTGGAGATCGGCTTCGGCTGATGGCGGCGTCCTCCCTTCTCTGCCGATGTTGCGCTCTGGACCTCGTCCGATGAGCTATGGGAGACTCTCCGCCCTCCTGACGTGATAGCCTTCCACGAGATGGACGTCGTGAAGATCTCGGCATCCTGGTAGTAATTGATGCCGGAGTACCTGAAAACAGCTTAAATATATCTAATATTAAGTAGAAAAGGTACAATTTCTGGGGAAATTGTGTTCTTGCCTGCAGCAGTAGTCTACAAGTGCAGTGGGCGGAGTAGCATTTGTCACTCTGCTGGCTGCTCACACACCTGGGTTCCTATGGCAACTCACTCTACAGCAAGGGCAGAGGAGTGGGCGGAGCCTCTGTTGACACAGCTGGGTTGCTATGGCAACTCACTCTGAGAGGCATTTTTATATACACACTGCTCCAACTTGCCAACTTCACTGGCGATTGCCATCTTCAAACACTTGTAGTTTTAAAAGTATAAATGCTACCGTGAAAAGGTTTATATTGTTAGAATCACAAGAACCAGACCTAAATTTTGATGTATAGTATGTGTCTGAAATATTAAAAATGAATGCACAGTCGCAGTTTAAAAATGTCCCTTAAAATTTCAGGTGACTGTGAGTGAAGTTTCAATGAAAGTCAATGGGAGGGGTGAGTTGCAAACAAATGGTCATATTGTGAAAACTATCAGAACTATGGCTTAGCCGTGAACATTTTTAGTGACAGCAGGGTTAGCTGAACGTTTTGATATAAGATATGTGTAGGTGGGCTTGAAAATGACATAGTGATGGCAGTTTACAAATCATGTTCTGATTTTTCCTTCCACACTGTAGCTTTGTCATTTCTCACTCTAGTTGCACCATTCATTCCTATGGGAAAATTTCACCACAAAAACCGCGATATTTCGTGAACGATTCGGCGAAACGTTCCACAAAGTGATAGCAATCCGATCGGGAACAATCCGCACGTTTTGATATATTACTTGTCTTTGTAGTGTAAAAACTGTGGGAGGAGTTAGCGTGGCAAATTTGGCTATAAGAATAAGAATATATTTGTGAGATAACAATAAGTGATCTTTGCAAGAACACTGAATTACACAGGATTGGGGCCATTCAATGGTTATTATTGAGTTCTGCCACAAGATGGCATTCTCAGATGTAATACCGCTCCTCGCCATAGATGTCTCCCTTCCCAGTCGGCTCTATACAGAGAAAACGGCGGCCATCTTTAGCTATGTAAAGTCTATGGGAGGCGGAGGAGAGGAGCAGCTGAGAGGGGAACAGGAAAGGAACGGCCGGGGTGGGGATGATGGCCTCCCGGGGGGAGCTGAGCTGAGCAGGTGAGGAGGACAGAGGGCAGGAGAGCTGGGTAGGTGGATGGAGGAGGCCGGGGGGCTTTGTGGAGAAGGCTGGGGGGATTGTCTGTATAAAAAGGCTGATAGGAGGTCATGTCTGGAGAAGGTGGGGGAATAAGAGGCACAGATATAGCTGGGGCTCCCCAACCTGCCCCCCAGCGTCCCCCCCACCTGCCTCCTCAGCATCTCCCCAATTTCCCCCTCAGCGTTATCCCCCCCGCCCCATTCAGCTTTATCCCCCCCACACCCTCAGCTTTATCCCCCCCCAGCTTTATCCCCCCACACCCTCAGCTTTATCCCCCCCCCTCCACACCCTCTGGGTTATCCCCCCCGCACCCACTTAGCTTTATCCCCCCCTCCGCCCACTTAGCGTTCTTCCCCCCTGCCCCCTTAGCGTTTCCCCCCCCCCCCACCTTTTCCCCCAGTTTCCCCCCCCCAGCCCAGTGTTTCCCTCCACCTGCCTCCCCCAGTTTTCCCCCAGAACACTGGGGAGGCAGACTGTGGCTGACCCCCCCCAGGCCTGCACAGGGTACAGCTCACTGAAATCAAAATAAAAGAAAAACAAAACTGTGTGACTGGCCCCCAAGTTGTGGCCAACAATGCCCTGAGTGTCCGAGTTCTCCAGTCCTCCCACTTCTTCCACAAGTCTTTCAGTGCCGCATTCCTGGGCCGTCCTGGTGTCATCCGGCCCTCAGAGTGTAACCAGTCCTCACCCAGGGTGCGTTTTTTTAGGTCATGTGGCAGAAATGTGCTGGTTGTTAAGAAGTGGCCGCCCACCGGCATCCTTCACAGCCAATCAATAGCTGCTAGTTAAAGGATAAGTTCACTTTTTATGAATAAAAGCACTTTTTTTTTTTAATTTTCTGGTGGAAAAAAAATGTGCACTTATTTATTTGTTTCAGGAGCCTGTAAAGCTTTGTACCAGCAATCAGCAGATGGCTGATTGCTGGTACTCAGCAATCACAGAGATCACCAGATGCGCGCTGCTGGGGGCACGCGGGAGGGCGCGTTCTAGGAGGATGTCGTATGACGCCCTCCCAGAACTGGACAACTGCGCTGTAGCCTTTATTCGGCTATAGGCTGGTTGTCAAATGGTTAAGAAGCCAGTACCTGATGACGTCCTTAACAACCAGCTATTCACCAATATGCTTTGCAATGCAACACATTTAACACACACCACAAAACGCACAGCAACCGTGGTATAAACGTGTGAAATATGCATATGTGTTTTTGCCGCAAGTCAGCGTGAAAGTAGCCTAAGTGATGACACAGCCCCTGTGATGTTGCTTGTCACATGGTGTTTCGGGAAGTAAACAGAGGAAGGCTTGTGAGAGTGAGAACCAATACTATAGATCTGTGATCATGTCATTAGAGCAAAGGTGTCTTCACATCGCAGCATTTTAGGATACTGAGAATATTCGTTAGAATGCACACGTGCCAGAGGTGTCCCCAGGAAGGTAAACATCAGTATTGTATTAACCGCTTCCCGTCCACCCTATAGCAGAAGTACTGCTACAAGGCGGCACGGGTGCACAAAATCACGTGTATATACCTGATTTTGCATTTCCAGGTAGGGGGCGCCCATGTGCCCTACCCGCGTCACCATTCGCGGCTGCAGCTATCAGTCACCGGGTCCCAGTCGGTGTTTACTCACCGGCACACGGTGATTGCCGAACATCTCCGACAGTGAAGGGGGGGGGGGGGGGAATGGTTTGTAAACAAAACAGTTCTCTCCCCTGTCAGCTCCTGCCCACTGCTTTGCATGGCTGTGCAGAGCACTAACACACAGCCCCATAGTAACACAGAACACAGGTTAACCCTTTAATTGCCCCACATGTTAACCCCTTCCTCCCAGCTGCCATTAGTACAGTGTCAGTGGTTTTTATTAGCACTGATCACTGTATTGGTGTTCTTAGGGATGTCAGTGAAAACAGGTCAGTTCCACCCAGTGTCAGAATGCCCACTGCAGTCCCGCTATAAGTTACTGATCGCCGTCATTACTAGTAAAAAACAAAAAAAAAAAACCCAGTATATATACCGCCATTTGTAAACACTATAAATTTCACGTAAGCCAATTAATTTACACATATTGGGATTTTTTTATAGCAAAGACATGGAGCAGAACACATTTTGGCTTAAATTTGTGATGAAATGTGATTTTTAAAAAATTTTTACTGGACATGTCTAAATGTCTAATAGCAAAAAGTCAAAAATATTGTTTTTTTTTTTCAAAATCGTCACTTTTTTTTTTTTTATTGTGCAAAAAATAAAAATGCATAGGCAATCAAATACCACCGTATCATTGACCAGCCGTAATGCAAAACAATGGCCTGCTCAGGAAGGGGGTTAAATCCTCTGGAGGGCAAGTGGTTAAAGGTTAATTCACCTTTTGTAACATGTTACCCCCATATTCAGAGTGTAACATGTTATGAAAGCACTGGCCCCCGCTCCCTGCAGATCACCAGCTTTGTCAGCTAGTGAGCGATCTTCTCCCCGATAGCTGTCAAATGTTTAAAAAATGTGGCCGTGCGGGGCTCCATTTGCCTGGTCACATCACTCCTCTGTGAATGAGAAACTACTAGTCCCGACAGACTTAGCGGCTGTCAGTTTGTAGTTCTCAATGAACTACCACGGCACTGTGGAGCACTGGGATAGTTCATTCAGTCTTTCTGTCAGTATATCTGCTTGCTTGTACATCCTGTATGGGGTGAGCAGATGTACTGACAGATCTGCAGGAGACCTGCATGGCATCAGTGATCTGCCTATCGCTGGTGCAATGCTTTCCAGGCTTCGGCAGCAAAAAATAATGCACATTTTTTTACCTGCATATAAAATGTGCATTTTTTTTTTTTTTTTATCAAAAGGTGAACTTACCCGTGAACTAAAGGGCTTTGGAAGGTGAGAATACCGGCAGCAAGTATTATGGAGTATTTTAATTCTTGGGATTAGAAAGCCTTAATGTATAACTAAAGGAAAAACTTTTTTTTTTTTTTTTTGGGGGGTAGAGAGGAGAGGGATTAGAACACCTGTCAGGTTTTTATTGCTGTCTTTGTCCCTGAGAGATCCCCCCTCTCTATGTGTCCTGTTTGCCATTATCATCGAAGGTAAATGTAAAAGAAAATCCCAAATTTTGTGTTGTCCCCAGAAAAGTAATAGAGGGGAAATCTTCCAATGAGGGACCCCAAAGTATTCCCTTAATTTTCAGGGATTTTTTTGACTTCCTGTTTTGGCTATGGGACAGGAAGTGAAGGTAAATCTCCCCAATGGGACACAGATGGCAAAAAATAAAACTGACGGGGGTTATAAATGTCCAAAATGAAAAAGAAATGTTGCCTATAGTTCTACTTTATACCCCTATTAAAACATTGAACTCTTTCTTAGCAGGATCAGTGATGTTCTCGCCTATGCCGTCCCTTCACCCACTTGTCTCCCCCCCCCCCCTTGAGCTGACATCTTAATTGTGGTCACCCAGCTGTGACACCTTTTGGCTTCACAGCTGGGTGCCCACTGCACGAGGTGTACTGCACCTCCCGAATGGTCCGGCAGTCTTCTTGGACCTGTAAAGTGTCCTAGAAGACTGTGGGGGGAAGGAGGAGGGCATGCTAGAACCAGGGACCCGCTCCCCCCCCCCCCAAAAAAAAGTGTAAAATGTGGCAGTGGAGGGGGTAGGAGGCAGACAAACAGAGCTGCCCCTTTTGGTGGAGCTCCCTTTAATATATCTATAAATTATTTTTTTTTAAATGCAAACAGTAACTGAAATTTGATTTATTATCAGCTTCTTGAAGTCAGCAGAGATCAGACTAAGGGGGGGGGGGTGCTGCAGCAGTGCAAGGGACCAGTTGATTGTGCTCATGTGCTGATAGGAGGAGAAGGGGAAGTGACAGAAAGATTCGGCTTTCTGCTTCTCTCTTTACTGTTCAGTCATAGGCTAGGGGAAAGGCAAGACCTGTAAGTGTTAGTTATCTGCAGCAGAGAAAAATGGGGTTCCTGCTCTGACAAACAGTACTGTGCTGTGTGGCAGAGCTGTGTAGATTTCAGGACTGGAGGGATAGAAATATAAGTCCTTTGTCAGATAAGACCTGTATAAATATTTCAGCCATATGTTTGAGGTTAATATTATATAAAGGCTGGTATGTGTGAAATGTATTTATATATTTTGTTGTTTCTTTTTGTGTATTTTTCTCCTGGTTTAAGGTTTCTGCTGGTTTCTCCTTGATCAGTGATGGTCCAGTGAGCTAAGCAGTGTGTGAGATGATTAAGTAAGAAGTTGGGACCATGGGGCAGAAGAAAAAGCCATTTCTCAGGTTACTGGATTACCTGGTGATCATAGGCGCAAGGTAAGCCATGGTTCCTTTTCATGTTTTATCACTAGAGTACTACAGCAGGCATCACTCGGGCAGTTTAGTTCTATAACCAAAACACACATACATTGTCAGCAGCAATCCACTGCCTATCCAGAGCTCCTTTTTATTCTTAGTAATTTCAGATCATACACTAGAAGGATAGATGACATTTTAGCAAAAATCAATATTCCATCTCTCTGTTCTCTCCTTTGTCTTTGGCTCAGAGACAGCAGCGGGAGCCATTGGCCAGTGAGGAGGAAGCCGGGCCAGGCTGTGCTTTGTGAGTCAATAGACACTCAGAGCTGGCTCTGCAGTGAACCTGCACGAGTGCTCCCATAGCCAGTGGCTTGCTATGAGGACACTTGGCAAAGGGGGAGGAGCCAGGGACCCGAGGGGAGCACAGAGCAGGTAAGTATGACATGTTTATTATTTTAAAGAAAATAAAATGGGTTTAGAATCACTTTAAGTTGCTGTTTTGAGACAATTACAGGGGATTGCCATATCTGTTTTCCTTTTGAAAATGTAAAAGTCAACACATTCTTCAATTTAAATCAGCTAAATACATTTTGGATGCTTCAAAACAAAAGTATTGTAACAAAAAAAAAATATTTTGTCTAGTGGTACATAGAAATGAAAATTCTGGTGCCGAAAATGAAAATTCAAAATGCACTTAGCCGAGAACCGAAATGCACAATTTTTAAACATGAATATATATTTTTTTGAAAAAAATACACTTTGATTAGAAAAAAAACAACAATATATACCTCAATTTTTTTGTAAAATATGAAAGAGAATTTTACGGCGAGTAAATAGATGCCCAACATGTCATGCTTTAAAATTGTGCACGCTCTTGGAATGGTGTGAAACTGCGGTACTTAAAAAATCTCCATGGGTGATGCTGTAAAAATTTCTACAGGTTAGCAGTGTAAAGTTACAGAGGAGGTCTAGTGCGATAATTATTGTTCTTGCTCTGATGTTCGTGGCGATACCCTCACACGTGGTTTGAATATTGTTTACATATGTGGACATGGCCTACATATGCGTTCACCACTACGTGGGGTGACAGGGACACTTTCAACTTTTTTTTAATTTATTTATTTTTGTTTTGTTTTTTGCACTGTCCCTTTAAAAAAATTGTTATCACTTTTATTCTTATCACAAGAAATGCATGCATCCCCTGTGATAGAAATAATTAGTGACAGGTCCTCTTTATGGAGAGATATGGGGTCAATAAGACCCAACATCTCTCCTTTACAATGTAAAGAATTGGATCAAAAAAAAACCCATTGATCTAGTGCTTTAAAAAAAAAAAATGTCCGTAACCGGAAGTGACATCGCTCCGGTCCTCCAAGGGCATAGAGATGAGTGGAGGCCATCTTTCCTTCACTCATCTCTATGCCCAGCGCCGGGATCGATGGTTTCTCAGGTGAGGCTGAGAACTCCCGAGTGGCGGCAGCGAGGGGCGGGGTTTTTTTGGCACCCGTATCGGTGCTTTTTTTCATTTCGGCCGACGGCCGAAAGGGGTGTTTTTGGCAGAAACGCTTCGGGCCACTGAAATTTCGGTGCATCCCTAGTTTGGTCCACTACCTGCAATGCTGCTGAGAAGGACCCTTTCTCGCTGTGTGGAGGCAACGGTTGCCTTTCAGAGATCTGATACACCCACTGCTGAGTCAGAGACAGAACTCTCCAATCTGCAAGGTGCATGAGTGTCGCTGATCCCAAAGCTATAGGTCTGTCCTCTGCAGAACAACTGCTGCTTCCACAGAAAGAGCAAGGGTCCTTCACTGCAAAATGCTGTCAGGGGAAAAAAAGCTCAGTTCACGGGAAAGAAAGTACGTAAATTTCATTTGGGTTCAGCGTTGCATGACCACGAAATTGTCAGTTAAAGTAACGCAGCGCTGTAATGCAAAGAATGGGCTGGTAAGGAAGGGGGGGGGTAAATCCTCAGTAGGGCAAGGGGTTAAATATGTGTTAACCTCAACACAGTGTACCATAAATAATCAAATGCAAACTGCTCATATTACAACATTGTGTATACATTCGATAAACATAAAGTAAACCAAAGAATATGTAAGTTAAAAGTTCAAAAAGATAATACGAAGGTGTGAAAAGGGCCAGTGGTTTGGTACTTGTAATAACATGCTCCACTTAACAGTACTGTTGGTGCCCCACATGGACCAACACTCACCCTATGTAGGTGACCAATTATCTCTAGTATGGTCAACAGCACTTGTGGTGTATTCCCCTGTACAATCATCACAGTTTTGTTTATCCGGGTAGTATGCAGCACACCAGATGAATCCACTCATAGAAAGGATTCCCCCTCTATTTTTACTACATTCTCTCGGGCCCTTAGTAATGTGGGGTCCTTCAGTTGTTCAGTGGCAAAATTTTCCCTGTGTACTTCTAAGTCAAACACTAGGGGTTGTAGGCTCCTCCCTAGGCTCTGTTTTCCCTGCTAATACTGGCAAGGGAAACACAGGCTCAATCCTCACCCTCAGAGGATTCCCTAGGATAACCTTCAGGCTCTGAAGGACCATTTAATGGGAAATCTGGGCCATTCTAGAGCTCCCAGAATTTTGGGAAATCCCTCCCCACAATGGCGTCATGTGGCAGTTGGGGAACCAGATCCACCTGATGACACAGGTTACCGAGGGAGGTCTCAAAGGACACTGTTGCCACTGGATACTCTCTCGTGTCCCCATGAACACAAATGACTGCCAATTTTCTAGGGTGCAAGGTTTTTCCCGTTACCAATTCAGTTTTTTCCAAAGTAACCAGGCTACCTGAATCCAACAATGCAACAACATTTTTACCATCAATACCCATTTTGCATAAAGGTTTCTCATTTCCCTTTTCAGCAGTGCAAGTAACAGTTGCAAATGGGGACTGCTGTCTCTCAGTAAGAAAGTCACAGTGCATTGGTTCATCCGTACTTGGGCAATCTGCTGCTACATGTCCCTTTTCCCGGCAGCGGTAACAGATTATCCTTCTGCTCACCTCTGGCGGGTTTGGCTTTCCAGGCCGCTCACGCCAGATATTGGAAACAGTCCCAAAAGTACCTTTCGTTCCCCCTTTTCCAATCTCTCCACCCCCATCCCTTGGTGCAATGTTACCCATTGCTGGGGATGGTCTGGTCTTGGGGTGGAAAGTCGGTGATTCCTTGAGGGAAGACATAAGATTTTCAGTCGCTAGATATCTCTCCACAAGGTCCAAAAGCTTGTCTGCTGTTTGTGGATCTCCATGACTCATCCATTTCTGCAAGGTAGTAGGGAGAGACCTCAGAAATTTGTCCATCACCACCCTTTCCACAATCTTTGGTCCAGACAGTGTATCTGGCTGCAGCCATTTCCTGGTCAAATGAATAAGGTCATACATTTGGGATCGGGGTGGTTTTCCCAGTCGATAACTCCAGTTGTGTACCCGATGAGCCCGGACAGCCAGGGTTACGCCCAGCCGCGCCAAAATTTCCATTTTTAAACGATCCTAGTTCTTGGCTTCCTCAGGCTCAAGGTCAAAATAAGCCTTTTGGGACTCGCCAGATAGTGGGGTGGCCACTAGTCCAGCCCACTGCTCTTTAGGTCAACTTTCTTTTTCAGCTGTCCTCTCAAAAGTGGTCAGAAACATCTCAGGGTCCTCATCTGCAGACATCTTTGGCAGCAGGTGACTTACACGGAAAGATGGTATGGTAGTAAAATCACTCCCAGCCTCAGTCTGCTCACTCTGCTGAAGCTGTTTCATGATGGCTGCAATTTGCTGTTGGTGTATCTGTTCCTGCCATTCCAACGATTCCCTAAGGCGTGCCTACGCCTGTTCCGGGGCTTGCTGCTGGGCTGCAAGGCTCTGTTGCAAAACCTGCTGCTGGGCTGCAAGGCTCTGTTGCAAAACCTGCTGCTGGACTGCAAGGCTCTGTTGCAAACTTGCATTTGTTTTCTGCTGACTTGCATTTGCCAAAGCAAGCTGTCTCAGTATCTCTTCCATGCTGGCCTTGCTTCACCTGCCTGCATCCTCCACCATATGTGAGGGATTAACCCAGTAGCGGGTTGTGCTTGGCCCCCTGGATGGGTCAGAACACCGTGAAAGAGGCTCAGCACGACAGCAGGATCTTGGTGAAAAGTTTGTGCTTTATTTAGAAGTCAGGTGAACACACGGTGCAAATAGTCAAAACAGCAAAAAAATACAAACAGAAAATAAAACCTTGCCCTGCTGGGCATCTAACTACAAACACAGGTTTCCTATCTAGCTGTCTGAATACAGCCTATTGCTGCTTAGACACAGAGTGTTCACACAGTCTAAGATCACACAGATTATCTCTCACCACAGGATGGTTTGGTTGCTCCCCAGTCTGTCCTGCACAGCAAACTGGTTCCAGGTTGGAGCATCCTCTCTAAGCAGCCTGGGCGTTTTATAGAGCCCAGAGCCCTCAACTCGCTACAGCTGAGCTAATGAAATCATCAGTGACCTAAAACGGCTCACTACACAGCACAACAGGAGAAACAGTCCGTGTATAACATGAACCTGGGGCAAATATACCTTCCATCCTGGACACATCCCTTAGTTCTTCCTGCCTTCTTGTCACAGCACCCTTTGAAATTATGGACAATCCTGAGGCACCCTATTCTGAAATGTATAAAAGTATTCTAATAGTTTTATATAACGCAGCAACATCCGCATACATAGGACGCCCAACATTAGAGGTGATTTGTTTTTCCAAAGTAAATACACTTTTGCACACTGGTACTGACTAGTATTCCAATGTTTCTCTTCTCCCTCAGTTTTTCTCTATCACTGAGATGTGACCCCCAGCACAGACCGAGAGGGGCGGGAGAGGGTCAAACCAAGATACTGTGCAGGCAACCAACATCCTCCTTATCAACTGATGATGTCATTGGTTGTCAGGCACTGGTGGCTAAAAGGTCCTAATGGTGCACAATGAAAACCTGTGGCTTTGTGTTACTAAAAGGCAGGCTTGTTCCACCCGCTGGCTTGTGTACAAGTTTTGGGCAATTTTTAGACCTTTTTCCAAGGCACCCCTGAAGAAACCTCAAGGCACCCTGGTTGAGAAAGGCTGGTCTAGTGCGTTAGTGTACAGTGCATTGCAGTGTCCAGTGTGCCAGTGTACAGTGCATTGCGGTGTCCAGTACATCACACAGTACGCTGCATTGCGGTGTCCAGTGTACAGTGCATTGCGGTGTCCAGTACGTCACACAGTACAGTGCATTGCGGTGCCCGTTGCGTTAGTGTACAGTGCATGGCGGTGTCCAGTGCATCACAGTGTACAGTTAATGGCGGTGTCCAGTGCATCACAGTGTACAGTTAATGGCGGTGTCCAGTGCATCACAGTGTACAGTTAATGGCGGTGTCCAGTGCATCACAGTGTACTGTGCATTGTGGTGTCCAGTGCGTTAGAGTACAGTGTATTTTAAATATTGTATTGTTTTTTTCCAGTTTTTTTCCACTACAAATAAGATGTGTGTGGTGCGCATATGAATTTGTTCTTTTTTTTTTTTCTTCTTCAAACTAGAGTCCGGCCCCCCAACAGTGTGAAGGTCTGTGAACTGGCCCCCTGTTTAAATAGTTTGAGGACCCCTGGTATAACCTGTAGGTCATAAAGCTACACATAAACCTATATTTGTTTTCTTTATTCTTCAATAGTCACAAAGGATATAAGTTCACTTTGTGTGCACCAAATGTCTTTGCAAACTTGGTTATTACCTTGCAAAAGTAGCAGTCCCATCGCTAGGCTGTGTGGAGTCTAGAGCTGTGAGAGGTACCCAGAAGGCCTCTCCCACTAAAGATTTTACAGAAAGCTGCTGTACAGAGATAACATTTCACACTGGATTGCTGCACAGATGTGGCAGAGATACACAAAGCACACAAAGATTGAAGGAAGAATACACACGCCTCTGGTAATTAGACAAGATTTGGTTATTCCAGGGTTTAGCTTTCAGATTTTTTTTCTGTATCTTGTTTAGGAGACTTTTACTTTCTTTTTCAGCGAAAGGTGCCTGCTCCGCAGGGGCTGCAGACTTTTAATTTTTTGGGATATTTAGGGTTATTGTTAGAAATAAGAGCACAGTTAGCCATAATGATATGACTGCGGTTCTTACATTTCCATATTGTATGAAAGACACACAAAGAAGGTAACTTGGACTGCAAGTCCACTTATAAACACCAATTAACCACTTCCTTACCGCCCTATAGCAGAAATGCTGCCAAAGGGCAGCACGGGTGCACAAAAACACGTATGTACACGTGATTTTGCATTTCCAAGTAGGGGGTGCGCGCAGGCCGCGTTCATGCCCTACCCACGCCGCCATTCGCGGCCACGGCTGTCAATCAGCGGGCCCAGGCCGATGATTACCTGCCAGCACCCGGTGATTACCGACAATCACTGACGGGGAGGAGGGCTACTTTGTTTACTAACAGTCATCCTCCCCGTCGGCTCGGGCACACTGCTCCGGGTGTAAGCACGCCCCCATAGTAAAACAGCGCACAGTTAACCCTTTGATCACCCCTTATGTTAACCCTTTTTTGCCCAGTGCCATTAGTACAGTGTCAGTGCTTTTTTTTTTTTTTTTAGGACTGATCACTCTATTGGTGTCACTGGGGATATCAGTGACACCAAGTCAGTTCCTCCCAGTGTCAGAATGCCCACCACAGTCCCGCTATAAGTCGCTGATCGCCGTCATTATTTATAGAAAAAAGAAAATAAATTCCAGTATCTATACCGCCATTTCTAGACGCTATAACTTTCACGTAAACCAATTAATTTACTCTTATTGGGATTTTATTTTAGCAAAGACATGGAGCAGAATACATTTTGGACTAAATTTATGACCAAATTTTACTTTTTAATTTTTTTTTTTTTTTACTGGACATGTTTAATCGCTTCCGCGCCACCCTATAGTAGAAATACAGGGCGGCACGGGTTCATAAAATCACATATATGTATGTGATTTGCACTCCCACGGTTTTCGTGCCCCTCCCAGATAGCGTCAGATTTCCTGACAGTACACCAGTAATCCCATTTAACCCCTTGTTTGCCAGGAGCACACTCACATACACTATAAACCTCCATTGCTAGTATAGTCTTTGAATGGATCAATATCTTTGATCAGATCAGCACTATACCAGTGTTCACATTAGTATAGCGTCCCCAAAAACGCAGTATTAGCGGGATCAGCCCCGATACCTGCCAGCACCTGCGTTTGGCCCCTACGCTTACCGCCCCCTTCTCCCCCAGCAAGTGCAGTGTCAGTAGGTCACTGTCACTTGATACATTGCACACAAAACCGCAGTGTTTGTAGAATCAGGCCTGATCTCTGTTAGCACTTGCTGGTACATTTTTTTGTAGTGGTTCAAGCAGTCCCTGACAGCTAGGTGCTCCTTTTACCGTGGGGCGCACTAGGTACCTATAAATGTAGTGGCCAAAATGCCAATGGAAAGGTACTCTAGTGAAGAGGCCTACAGGATTCTGAGTATGTCAGGTGAGAACGAAGGGGAAGACTCCCTGACACAATCAGCCTCAAAATACGAACCTATAGACAACAGCTGCATCCTGACAGATAGCTCAGATGATGGAGAAGAGGTCTCTGCTAAGATCAGGCGTACCCAACCCCAATCCCAGGTTGCTGAGATGTTACAATTGCATGATGACTCTCATATGCAGCAGAGTGCCAGTACTAGTGCCACTCTACCTTTTGGTGAACTGGCGAGCACCAGCAGCCTAGTACATCCTGGTCTTTCACATACTAGCACTGCAGTATCACTTGGTGATGTGGCAAGTCCCACAAGTGTAGTACAAGCTGGTGCTGCAGGCATCATCCTGGTATAATGTTTTTCAGCCAGTGATCAGCTTTCATGTAAAAGCAATCCTAGTGGCTAATTAGCTGCAAGATTGCTTTTACAAGCAGCGAGAGACGATGCCCCCCTCCCCCGCTGCCTTCCACGGCCTTCTCGGGGGAACCTGAGAATGCAGCGGGTGTTTCTGCCAGCTGACCATAGAGCTGATTGGAGACCAGAATGGTGACAATCATCTCTATAGTCTAAGAAATCAGAAGCTACGAGCATTTCATCACTTCAGTTTCGCAGGATATAAACAGCGCCATTTGTAAATTGGGAAAGCATCTGATCACACCGATCTTGGTGAGATTAGATAATGTAAGAGTAGAGGAGATATCTAGAGTCTCATAGACCCCAGATTTCTCAAAAATGAATGTATGACAATATCCATTGAAGTTATAAGGGATATTTGCATTCCCTGTGATAGCATTAAAAGTGATCAAAAAAATGAAAAGGACAGTGTAAAAATAATGTAAAAAATCAAAATAACTTAAAAAATAAAGCACCCTCGCCCCCCCCCCCCCCCACATTGATCCCGTGCCAGTATGTTAACATCGGTTGCACCATGCATGTGAGGTATCGTTGCAAAAGTCAGATTAAGGTCAGTAATTCTAGCACTAGACCTCTGTAAATCTAAAATGGTAGCTTGTAAAGGCTTTTAAAGCATTACCTATGGATATTAAAAATGTATGCAGTTTGTCGCCATTGCACAGGGCATGCGCAGTTTTAAAGCATGTCATGTTTGGTATCAATTTACTCGGCATACCATCATCTTTTATATTTTACCAAATAATTGGCCAATATATTGTGTTTTTGTGCATTAAAAGTAAAGAAAGTGTATTTTTAAAAAAACAAATCGCTGCTCGAGTACTATGTGCCATAAATTGCAGCACCCACCATTTTATTCACTAGCGTGTCTGCTTTAAAAAATATATGATGTTGGCGGGTTCAAAGTAATTTCCTAGAACAAAATACTGATTTTTTTTCATGTGAACAGAGAAGTGTCGGAAAAGGCTTAGTCTTCAGGTGGTTAGAAGAGTGAATGATGTGTGGCATAAACTTCTAATGCTGGGCATAAAATGCCCCCACCCCCAAAACGACCCCTTTTTGGAAAGTAGACACCCCAAACTATTTGCTCCCGTGTATGGGGATACCATATGTGAGAGACGTCTTGGCAGTCTAGCCAAGTACAGGACCCCAAAATCCAATATGCTCCTTCAGGCTTTTAAAGGGCTTTATTTCCTCATTACACTTCCTGACTACCTATCACAGTTTCGGAGACCCTGAAATGCCAAGATAGCACCAACCCCCCCAAATGATCCCTTTTTGGAAAGTAGACACCTCAAGGAATTTACAAGAGGCATGGTGAGTGCTTTGCAGATCTTGTTTGTTGCCACGCGTTTTTAGAAACTTTTTTTTTTTTATATTTCAAAACCTTGTGAGGAAAAAATGAGATCTGAAAAATACTCACCATGCCTCTTTCAAATTCCTTGAGGTGTCTAGTTTCCAAAAAGGGGTCATTTTGGGGGGGTTGGTGCTGTCCTGGCATGTCAGGGCCTCCAAAACTGTGCTAGGTAGTTAGGAGGTGAAATGAGGAAGTTACGCACCTTCAGGCTTTCAAAGTGGTCATTGGATTTCAGGCTCCTGTATGTGGCTAGGCTCCCAAAAAGTCTCACACATGATATAAAAAAGCACACAGGTGATCAAATACCACCGAAAGAAAGCTCTATTTGTGTGAAAAAGTACATAAATTTTGTTCATGCGGTCATGCAATGCTGCACCCAATTATCAGTTGAAATAGTGCAGCGCCGAATAGCAAAAAAAAGCCTGGTCAGGAAGGGAGGTAAATCCTCAGGAGGGCAAGTGGTCAACACATTTATATGCGCTCACAAGTGTAAAATAGGATGGCAGGAATATATCCGAGCAGGACCAGTCACAGGTGTCAGAGCTTCAGGTGATCAGGCTGGAGCTGCTGTGAAAAGGGCCATGCATAGGGATTTCTGGAGCCAGGATAGATGCCTCCGCATCAGATGGGGAGCCAAGACTGTTCCTGCTAGTTTTCCACTTGCAAGGAGTCACGAAAGGATTATGAGAAATTAGTTTTTAAGAGTAACACCTCGTCTTCATCATCCTCCAGGCAGCAGAGAGCAGGCAAGTTTCAACAGTTACCGGAATTGTCAGATTGGCCTGACATTGAAGCATAGAGGGCCATGACACTTGCTGTAGCCAGGTACACGTGCAACTACATACCTAAACATACTTTATTCTTTGTTAAATATGTTGTACGCTTTCAAATAGTTATTCGTGTAATTCTACACCTTGTGTTTTCTGTTTATCTCACCTTGTAATCAGGGGCGGACTGACAACTCATGGGGTCCCCGGGCAATAGGGGATCATGGGGCCCCTGTGTCTTTGCCCAAACTCAAAAAAGCCTATGAAAAAGGTACCACGGGCATCTCATGGGGCCCCCCTACTGACCCCGGGCCCTCGGGCAGTGCCCAAGTTTCCAAATGGTCAGTCCGCCCCTGCTTGTAATGATAGGCTGATCAGTTCTCCTGTGTCTATGTATTCATACACCTAACTTGTCCCTTAGGACAGGCAACTACTTGTTTTGGGTCACACAGGGTCCTGTGCATGGAAATGCAGGCTGCACGTTATTCCTCATCCCCGAAATAACTACACTTATTTAAATAATGACACATACACAATATTTCTTCTTTTGGCATAAAATTTTGGCTGCGGCACTTTTATTGGTAATTACACACAACATAAATTAAATTTGCAATATCGTTTATTCAAAACTTTTACATTTTAATTATCAACCAGGAATAAACTTGCTCAGTCTTTTAGGACTCGAGCTATCTGAAATAATTCTATCAATAAGACCCCACCAGCCAAACTATTTACAACGTCCGGCCTACCCAAGAGCCGCAGGCCAATTCTATACTATTTTGTAATGCTAAATGAAAGATATCTATACCTACGTTTGATAGATGCACACCGTCTGAACGATAAATGCCACTAACTCCTCCTTCTAGATCCGTGTGATGGTATGAAATTCCACCTATCAGAGGCATGAATTTTTCCATAGACTTGTTTAGTCGTCTTTTTTAATTGAGGATTAACTAACCATACAAGTCTAGGGACTACTTCTGAAAAGATAATGGTAGTATTCGGGGATGGTAAGTGGCAACGGTGTAAGTCCCGTTACGTCATGAACATTAGTTCTAGAGTTTTCTCATTGTCTATGGCATTTCCCCCAAGGTGTATGATTAATATCTGAGGTGCAGGCCAAACTTCAAACAACTTAGAAAGATGAAAAAACAAGTTAAACCATTTAAGACCACGTATTCCTTTCCATAAAATTAGAGATTTTGCAGGATCCGTTGTTAAATTAGCTGAATATGAACGCTGAGCCGCTCTTTTCAAAGCCCAGTAGACAAATGAATGTCCCAGTATCCATATATATCTTCTATCACCTGAAGAAATAAACAGACAGGTTAGGTCTAACATATAATTGGAAACGTTGTGACTCCTATCTACCTAATTTTTTTATTATTTCATCATCCAAGCCCATTTTTGCAGTTTGCGTAGCTGCGCCTATTCTAAACGAATGAGATGTGAATTTAAATTGTATAAGACCTAGTTTGTTAATGCCTTCTTTAACCACTTGAGCGCCTGAGGATTTACCCCCCTTAATGACCAGGCCTTTTTTTGCTGTTTTGGCGCTGCACTAATTCAAATAATTGTGCGGTCATGCAATGCTGTACCCAAACGAAATTTACGTCCTTTTTTTCACACAAATAGAGCTTTCTTTTGATGGTATTTTATCATCTGTGCGCTTTTTATTTTTTGCGCTATAAACAAAAAAATCACAAAAATTTTGAAAAAAAAACAATATTTTCTACTTTCAGCTATAAAAAATATATCGTAAACTCAAAGTTAGTCATAAATTTAAGCCAAAATGTATTCTGCTACATGTTTTTGGTAAAAAAAAATCCCGTGCATTAGCGGGCAAACTGGCGCTATATGGGAGGGGCGCTAACACTATCGGAAGTCACCAGTGACACTAATACAGTGATCAGTAAAAATCTGTTCACTGTAATCAATGACACTGGTGACAGGGCAGTGAAGGGGTTAACTGGGGGGGGGCGATCAAGGGGTTAAACGGGATTACTGGTGTACTGGCGGGCAATCTGGCGCTATCTGGGAGGGACGCTAACACTATCGGAAGTCGCCAGCGACACTGATACAGTGATGAGTAAAAATCGATTCACTGATCAGTGACACTGGTGACAGGGCAGTGAAGGGGTTAACTGGGGGGGGGGGCGGGGCGATCAGGGGGTTGAATGTGTCCTAGGTGTGTTCTAACTGTGGGTATGTGCTGTTTTACTCATTTTTACTGTGTCTTCTTCTCTGTCTGGAACGGAATGTGTCCAGGCAGAGAAGAATGACATCATATCCTGTCCTGTGTAAACTTCAACAAAGGACAGGATAGGACAGGGACCAATCATCTGATTTCAGCCAGACATCACTGGCTGAAATCTAATGATTGATCCCTCCGGGATCGAATGGTGTCACCCGCGGGTCGGCGGGAGCGCACGCGCCCCCTGCTGGTGAAAACATCGGGAGCGCGGAACCCGTTTTAAAACGTGGTTTTGCGCCTGAGTGCCGCCCTGCACACGTATATATACAGTGGCAGGGCGGGAAGCTGTTTAAAATGGCATTAAATTGAGACTTACAGCTGATGCATCAGCATGCACCAGAAAAAGACCCAGGCTGACCGGTCTAATATTCAAATACTTTTTTACCATGACAAAAGGGCAAATATCCATGTCTCCCCAAGTATTATTATTATTATACAGTAAGTATAAAGATTGATCCATTTTCCTCTTCCAGCCTGATCTGTTTTTGAAAATGGAATAAACAAACTAATTCCATTTTCCAAAACCGTCACATTTTGTAGTAGTAGACCAGACATTTCTTTTTTTATTTGGGGGCAATAGTTCTGATATGCGTAATGCTCCAAAAAATGCTAGAATAAATGCCACGTTAAACAGTATAGATTTGGAGTCTGAAAAACAAATTTCTTTGGTAATCCTACATATTTTTTTTAATAATTCGATAGATATGGGATGTCTTGTGTCTGGAGAATAATGCTGTTTTTTATATCCATTGAGCGCTTGTTTCACCGAAAAGAATGATGTACATGCTGGAAAATTACTTGAGGAAAAAGGAAACTCCTGCTAGAATTTTAACTATATGGCTATAAGCAAAATTCATGTGCATGAATGAGCACAAAAAAGAAAGAATTGTATTCTCAGATGGGCAATTGAACTGATAACCCAATTCTCTGGAAAACTGCTTCCATTTATTCCATGAAGATGAATATTCAACCCATGTGCTGTTGGATACCGAATTTTTTATGGCCTTTATCAGTACGTTTAAATCCGGTTGCACAGGTGATCTGGGCACTCGAAACCCTTTTAAATCTGCTGTTGGAAATAATTGTCTGAATCTTGATATCTGGAATCGAGATAAGGCGTCAGCTATTTGATTTTCTTTACCTGGGACATATCTTGCTTTAATCCAAATATTAAGTTTTAAACATTTCAAAACTAAATATCTAAGCAATTTTACCACCAAAATTGACCTAGATGATAAACAATATACTGCATACATAACCCCTTTATTATCTGTCTGTACTAACAGCCTTTTGTTGGAAAAGTGCTCTCCCCATAATTCCAACGCTACTATTAGAGGAAATAGTTCTAGCAAAACTACCGTATTTTCCGGCGTATAAGACGACTGGGCGTATAAGAAGACCTCCTACTTTTCCTGTTAAAATATAGGGTTTGGGCTATACTCGCCATGGAAGACTACCCCTCTTCCAACGCACACCAAATAAAAATTAAAAAACATCAGATTTGATTTCAATATGGTCATTTTAATTCAAATGCTTATGACATGCAGATACCTAGCAGGAAAACTGTCACTTATAAACAAAGGCTGTTTGTCATCAAACATGTAAACATAAAACAGTGCAAGTGGATTAAACTTTTCCTAATTCACTCTAAAGCTGAAAGGAAGGATAAGACAATAAACCCATGGGAGCTGCCATGCTGTTTATTTTCTAAGCAGTCAACCAAACTGGAACTGATGATGATAGGAGGAAGATAACAAACAATAGAGAGAGAGCAAGTTCCTGGCGAGTCAGCAACGCCCATCATAACTGCAAGGTTTTGCTGGTGTGACAGTTTCCCTTTAAAAGCCTTCAAAATCCTCCTGTTTGTCATCTGATATCATAAGTACATCAATGACATCTTGTGATACATTTGTAAGGCAGTCATCGTATGGATCTAATTCCGTATCAGATGGTGTGGTCTCAGCTTCGGCTTCCTCTTCATCTTGCCACAAGTAGTCATCCTCCATACCATCTAATGAATTTGATATGCCACACTTCTTGAAAGACTTGATTACTGTTTCTGTATCAATATCATTCCAGGCTTTTATGACAAACTTGCACAAAACATCCAGCTGTGGAGCCCGCATGTTTCCTCCTTTTGTGAATGACTTTCCGCCGCTAACCATCCACTCATTCCACTGTTCTCAAATGCGATCTTTAAATGGCTTGTTTAGGCACACATCCAGTGGCTGTACCAACGATGTCAATCCTGCAGGAATAACTGCCGCATCTGTGTTTATTCTTGCAAGCCTTTGCTTGGTGCTGGGAGTTAAATGAGCCCTGAACATATCCCACACCAGTAGACTACGTTTTTGAATAAGTCCACCTGGTCGCCTGCTCCATACATTATCAAGCCATAGCTTTACCCCTTCTTCATCCATCCAGCCTTTTTCATTCACGTGTACAAAACAACCAACAGGGAACTTGAGTTTCGGCATTGTTTTTCTTTTAAAAATAATCGCTGGTCTCAGTTTGGCACCATCAGCTGTGCATGCTAGTACCACTGTAAAACTGGACTTCTCATGTCCTGTTGTTTTTAATTAAAATTGTTTTTTCACCTTTTGGATGGACAGCTTTATTTCCAACCATATCAAAATTCATTGGAGTTTCATCCATATTTCCGATACTACTTAACGCATAGCCATGTTTATTGCGCTGTTGTATTACGTATCGATGGAAACTATTTACTTTGGCATCAAGATCTGCAGGTAATTCTTGTGCAATTTTCATCTTTTGCCTAAGTGTCATATTATGCCTTTCCAAGAATCTAGTACACCAGGATACAGTGGCCTTAAATCTGTTGCTGTGATCTGGGTTAGATTTGGCCCACTGAAGTGCAAACAAACGTATTTTATTTCGGGTCACTATATAACCGTTTTGGCGATGCTTATTCACCATGTCTGCTACATGTTTTTCGAGTTCTGGCCAATGTGGGGTGCCTCTTCTTAATGCACACTTACCCCTTGGCATACACTTTAATGCTTTTTCATTTGCTTTCCAGTCCCGAACCATCTTTTCTGTTACTCCATATTGTCTTGCAGCAGCACAGTTATTCTGTTCCATGGCAAAGTTTACAACTTTAAGTTTGAAACTGGCTTCATATTTCTTTCTTCTTGCTGGTGGAGCCATGATGGGGTCTTGACTGTTATCCATTTGTATACTGTACTGTATGTACTGGTGCTGTACTGTATGAACCGGTACAGATACTGGTGCTGTACTGTATGAACCGGTACAGATACTGGTGCTGTACTGTATGAACCGGTACAGATACTGGTGCTGTACTGTATGAACCGGTACAGATACTGGTGCTGTACTGTATGAACCGGTACAGATACTGGTGCTGTACTGTATGAACCGGTACAGATACTGGTGCTGTACTGTATGAACCGGTACAGATACTGGTGCTGTACTGTATGAACCGGTACAGATACTGGTGCTGTACTGTATTCACCACCACATGTATCTGCTCACCAGATAGACTCTGTTTTTTCACCACATATAAGATGCACACCAAACTTCATTAGAGATGCGCTGTTCCAACATTCGAATTGGTTGAAGTGCAGATGCTCCTGCTTCCCCCTGCCTTCCCTCAGAATCGCCAATCCAACCCAGTATACAACAACCAACAAATCACGGCAAGCGATGTATTTTTTGTGCACACTGCATACAAAGCCTGCTTGGATTGGGTGGGTCAGCTCTCCCTGCCCAGCCCTCCCTGTCTCCAAGATGATCCGAGCGGTACCGTAGTTTGCACAGAACTGCCACAGTGAAGACATTATTATTATGATTATAATGCTTAGCTAATTACCGTATTTCATTAAGATATTGCCATGAAGGGGTCAATTCAACAAGGTCGGATGCAGCAGTTGAGTGCTCGATTGATTGTGACTGAAACTGTGACATGCGCAGAAGCGTCAGGGATACACATCTTCATGGGCATACTCATCTTGCTGCTAGCCGATGTGTATCCCTTTTCTGCATGTCACAGTTTCAGTCCAGCTCAATCGAGCACTCAACTGCTGCATCCGACCTTGTTGAAGTTTCATGCAGTTCTGCTATGAATGGTGATCGGCGATCGTCTACTGCTACCGAAGACATGCGCAGAAGCGTCAGCTCGGAAGTACCGGTATGGATTCAACACAACACCCGGCATATAAGACGACCCCCAACTTTGTAGAAGATTTCCATGGGGTAAAAAGTCGTCTTATATGCCGGAAAATACGGTATGTTCTTTGTTGCATTCATTCGAATCCATTTTGATGGCCATTTACCACAACTCCAATGTGATTTCCATATTTCCGCAAAACCAAATGAGCCAGCTGAATCAGTGAACAATTCAAAATCCGTTGCAAAGATAAATTCATCCTGAAAAAACGAACAACCTTTATATTCCTCAAAAAATTTTAACCACACTACTAAATCCTCCTTTAATTCACAGGTTAATCTTACATGTGAGAAAGGAGATTTAAACCCGAAATCGCTAAATAAAGCGTACACGAAAATATTTTTCCCACTGGCATTATTCTGGATGCAAATGCCAGTAGGCCTAATAATGACTGTAATTCTATTAATAATACTTTTTTTTACCCTCTTATTGTTGTCAATTTTTTCCTCTTGGCAGTCGAAATTCAAATTTTTCTGTGTCTATCAGTATTCCTAAAAATTCCAATTTTGTGGTTGGATAAATCGTTTTCATTTGCTAATGGTATACCGAAATGCTGCGTTACCTTACTGAACATTTGCAGCATGTCTACACATATTGTCGAAAATGCTGGGCCTATAAACAAAAAATCATCCAGATAATGAGTTCTCCCATTCTGGCCTGATTCTTTTTCAATAGCCCATTGTAAGAATTTTGAAAATGTTTCGAAATACGCACAAGACAGTGAACAACCCATTGGTAAACATCTATCGTAGTAAAGTTGACCTTCATAATGGATACCCAATGAGTTAAATGCTTCTGGGTTAATAGGTAATAGCCTAAATGCTGCCTTTATATCTGCCTTGGCTAGCAATGCTCCTTTTCCAAACTTTCTTATTTTATGAATGGCTCCTTCAAACGTGCAACATGATGCTGATCCTTCATCTATTTTGTCGTTTAAAGAAAAGCCTTTTGGGAATGATAGGTGGTGAATAAGCCGATACGTATTCGGTTCTTATTTAGGAATATTACCCAGTGGCGATATCCTAAAATTATGAAAAGGTGGTTCCTTAACCCCTTTGCGCCGGCGCCTCCCGGCCCTTTTAAGAGTTTCAGAAGCCGGGAGGCGGGGTTCAGGGTCATGTGACCGCTGTGATGCGGCGGTCACATGATCGGGAAAGGTCCCAATCGAAAGAGGAGATCGGGACCTTTCCGTGAGTATCGGACATGTGTGCTGGGAGCACGGCAGGGTGTGCGCTCTCGTCACATATGTCCTTTTTTAATAGAATGCAAATGTGCGACCGCTCGGCGTCTAGGCCCAGACGCCGGGAGGCCGCACATTTGCGTTCGGCCAGTGTGAAGAGGTTAAAAGGACCAGCCAGGCGTCCTTCTTTTATTTCTGTTTCTAATTTTTTTCTAACAATGTGAAATTGATCTACCGACTTTAAATTATCAACAATATTACATCCATAACCTGAAAATATTGGTAACAAAAACCATTCAAAAAACCATCCGTTTAAAAACTTAACTGTCTCCTTGTTTGGATATATTTCCAACTTTGACGCATGTTTTCCAAATTCACTGGTGTGCTGCCTTTTGATACATTCTCTCTTTTGTCCTTGAAAAGCCATGTTTCTTTTGAAACCTTTAAGAAATGAATGTGGGCCTGAACAATGCGAACATTCGTGTTTTGTACCTACATGACCCTGCCCACTTACATTGACTTTCATTGAATGCGTAACCATATCCCTTTTATATAAGGGAATACTGTGATGGAAGATTGTGGTTTTTGAAATGTCTGTTTTTGAGGTAATATTAAGTTTAGCCACAAGCCTACATTCTTCATACCCCATTTTAGTGATGGATATATAGATAGTTTTTGCCGGAAAGATTTGTCGTAATGATACCATCCTAATCCTCCAAAATTTTTATAGGCCTCTAAAACTTGTTCCAAATGTTGGAATAAACCACTGCAATGCTCTGGGTGTTTTTCCCCTAGCACGCTAGAATATATTGCAAAAGCTTGCAGCCAATTATGAAATGATCTCGCTATTGGTCTACGCCTGTCTTCATCGTCGGATTTTCTATCAGTTTTGCCTGTGAAATCTTTTGCTGAGGGTAACAATGACAGAATAACCACAAATTCTCCTTTCCATATTTTTTCTTTTAATTGCGTTGATAAATGATATCCTAGCGGGGATATTTCACATAGCAAAACTTCTTTTAAACATGTTTCTGGTATTGGCGAATTAATATTCATTCCCGTATTATTTTTTTCTATACTCATGCTACCTAAATTACTGGACAATTTATCATTAATATTAACATTACTATCCTTATTAACCCACACATTAGCATGACTACTATTTTTAACAAATTATCACTATTAACATTTTTGTTTAAATTATTAGTAAGTGTTGTAATGAAATCTAATATTTTTTAATAAGCTGTTAATCTCATCATTTCCACAAGATGTCGCTGTTTCGATTTCTGGATCCCTGTGCTGACCTCTGTTGCCACCACTGGATAAAGTCGGTATTGCATGCACAGGCTCGTTTCTCTTCGGGCTTTCCTGACTCAGCTCCAGTTGAGGTTGTTGCCTAGCAACCACTTCGGAGGCCGCAGCCTCACTTTCAGCTCCGAGGGATGCTCGACTTCCATGAATACTTACTCTTCCTGGCAGCGAAGGAACCTGTCTCTTCCTCCTCTCATGCTGGCTTGCTCTTCCGACCACCGTTTCTTCCGATGCCCAGCCGGACTCCTCTTGCCCTGCTGATGATGCTGGTCAACCACTGGAACCGTGCCGAGACTCGCTCTTCTGTGACAGGCTCTATTCGGCCGCTCTTCCTCTGACAGCGCTTCGGTGAGTTCTCCAACCCCTGTTCTGTGTCTTCCCGCTCCTTCCCCTCTTCCCCTTCGGCTGCCATATCAAGGCAGCGCCACAGCCATTCTTCTCCTCCGCTGCTCCTGGCTTGCTCCAAAACTTGCCTCATGAGGGTCTTCATGGTCAGAATTAGCACAAACCGGCTCCTTAATATTATAGCTCCTTGCAACCTGTTGGCCAACTCTGACCAACTGTGAGAATTCTGTTACGAAGTGCCCTGTATATAATGAGCCCCAAACAATTCCAGAATGTTCCAGGTCACATGATTTTTCCCGCTTTTTCTAAGGTCACGTGGTTATTCTCTTCTTGCGTTTTTCTCTGTCAGATTTCTTAAAGGGGCCCTAACCTAATTCCTACCTATTCCTGAGGAGAAGTTTTTTTTTTTTTCTTTTTTATTAAATTAGGGATGGCGTCCGCATGCCCATGCTTTCAGGCTCATATGTTAGAGCCCTCGTTTTTTTTATTCCTGTTGTATCACAAATGTGGAAGTGCTAATGTGATAAAACACATCCTTCGGCATGGTGATCTGTTGTTTGGTTTGCCTGCTTGTGTCTGTGTCAGATCTAATTACTGTGTAGGTCTCCTTTGCACAGCACCAGACTGAGATACCCAGGGACTGTGGGATATATAGTTTCTTCACAGGATGGTTCAGTTTTCAGGTTACAGACAGAGGCCATGCACTATTTGGTGCAGTGCCAGGCTGCATGCCTCATGTTTGAACACAACAGAAAATTCTGACACAAAAATGTCAAGATTTAGAGCTGATTCACACGTGTAGAGCGGATTGAAGCTCAGGTTTCACTGCTAATTGACACAGTAGTTGTTCAGCGGTTCATGTCAGGTTTACATCAGGTTCAGGACAGGATTAGCTCAGGATCTTATCCTATTCGCCCATCTGTGGCTTAGAAATGGTTCCCCAGAAGGTAATAGCCTGTAATCTGCACCTGCAGGCACTGCTCAGAAATCGGAACGGACTTTTCCACACCGCACTGAATCCGCATTGGACATATGTGAACAGGCACAATAGGAAGCAATGTTTTTTCACATGTCATGCGGATTGGATGCGGTTCAAACCACATGCAATCCATATATACAGTTGTGTTCAAAATAATAGCAGTGTGTTGAAAAAAGTGAATAAAGCTCAAAATCCTTCTAATAGCTTTTATTTCCATACACACAAATGCATTGGGAACACTACACATTCTATTCCAAATCAAAACATGAAGAAAAATATCAAATTTGTGTTGTTCCTCTAAAAAAAATTGAAGAAAAGTGAATATTAGACTGTTCAAAAAAATAGCAGTGTTTGTGTTCTTCTTTACAAACTCAAGCATTCACTATATAAAATGAAAAATGTTTGACGATTTTGCTTTCCTTTGAATCACTTAATGAATATTTAGTTGTATAAACACTGTTTCTGAGAACTGCTGTACATCTGTGTTGCATGGAGTCAACCAACTTCTGGCACCTGTGAACAGGTATTCCAGCCCAGGATGATTGGACTACATTCCACAGTTCTTCTCTATTTCTTGGTTTTGCCTCAGAAACTGCATTTTTAATGTCACCCCACAAGTTTTCTATTGGATTAAGATCCGGGGATTGGGCTGACCACTCCATAACGTCACTCTTGTTGGTCTGGAACCAAGATGTTGCACGTATACTGGTGTGTTTGGGGTCGTTGTCTTGTTGGAACACCCATTTCAAGGGCATTTCCTCTTCAGCATAAGGCAGCATGACCTCTTCAAGTATTCTGATGTATTCAAACTGATCCATGATCCCTGGTATGCGATAAATAGGCCCAACACCGTAGTATGAGAAACATCCCCATATCATGATGCTTGCACCACCATGCTTCACTCTCTTCACAGTGTACTGTGGCTTGAATTCAGTGTTTGGGGGTCGTCTGACAAACTGTCTCCGGCCACTAGACCCAAAAAGAACAATCTTACTTTCATTAGTCCACAAAATGTTGCGCCATTTCTCTTTAGGCCAGTCAATGTGCTCTTTGGCAAATTGTAGCCTCTTCAGCGCGTCTTTTTTTTCAACAGTGGGACTTTGCAGGGGCTTCTTGCAGATAGCTTGGCTTCACATAGGCGTCTTCTAATTGTAACAGTACTCACAGGTAACTTTAGACCTTCTTTGATCTTCCTGGAGCTGATTGTTGGCTGAGTCCTTGCCATTTTGACTATTCTATCCATTTGAATGGTAGTTTTTTGCTTTCTTCCACGACTTTCAGGTTTTGGTTGCCATTTTAAAGCATTTGCGATCATTTTAGCTGAGCAGCCTATCATTTTCTGCACTTCTTTATATGTTTTCCCCTCTCCAATCAACTTTTTAATCAAGGAAAATGTCTGGAACGACCCATTTTCCTCAGAATTTCAGAGAGAAATGCACTGTAACCAGCATGTACATTTGCTGCCTTCCTTCCTTAAATAAGGGCAATAACTGCCACCTGTTTTTCAAAGAATGAATGACCTCACTAATAGAACTCCACACTGCTATTATTTTGAAAATGCCCCTTTCAATTAGTGATTCAGTTACACAGAATCAGCAGCATGCATGTCATGACTGTTGGGTCTGTTGGATTTCTATTACTCTACTACACCTGCTAGTAAATTATTTGCCATGTAGAAATATCATTTCTACCAAAAACAGTGATTGATCAGGTTAGTGATGTCTGACTGCTATTATTTTGAACACAACTGTATGTGAACCGGCACTAACTCTACTATAGTGTGTGCATATGTGGCAACAAATGACACCATGAAGCTACACAATCAATGCACATCTGATCCAGGTAAAATACAAAAGATGCAAGTGGGAAGGTTTATAATGAAAAAGTCACATTCACTTAATTAGAAAAATTCTATTATTTCCTTTTGTTTATATTATCAGTGTATTCTAAAACATTTTACATACAGTGCCTTGAAAAAGTCTTCATTCCCCTTGAAATTTTCCACATTTGTGTCATTTTACAGCCAAAAACTTAAATGTATTTTATTGGGATTTTATGTGAAAAATACATTTCGTTTTTGGTCATGATGAAAATTATGTGGAAAATTTCAAGGGGTAAAAATACTTTTTCAAGGCACCGCAGATCAGTGGCTTGCCACCTAGTTAACCGCTGTTCCAGCTGAGCTTACAACCACGTTTGTAGTTACATGCACTCATACAACCACACTGGGGTTTAACCAACCTAATTGCACCTTTCATTGTAGGGTAAAATGAGAATTCTAAGTGGTGTATTTTAAAAAAAAAAAAAAAAAAAAAAGGAATAACCACTTCCCAGCCACCCTATAGCAGTTTTACTACTCCAGGGTGGCCACTCTGCACAAAATTCCATTTTTTTTTTTGCATTTGTGGTTAGGGGGCAAGAAAGTAAGGAATGCATTGAAGGTAAACCAAAATGAAAACATGCACCAGTTCAGCTTTCAGAAAGAACATTGCCTGGAGTTACATTCCAGTTTGGCAACACTTTCATAGAACACAAATTAGTATATGAGGTACAGGTAGCCAAAGGAAATCCTTAGAACTGGATATATTCCATTACAAGGAATAGTGCAATCATCATCATTGTGTTGAAAAGGAACATGAATAAAATAAACCATCGTCTGGCTAAGAGTTTTGACAACTGATTTTACATGACAATTTGGCCTACACCAGAAAAAGCAAAAGCTGATGTTTAACAGTAGCCAATGACTAGACGTTTGAGAACAGTGGGAGCACAGGCTAAACAGAAAAAAAAAAGGATTATGTATAAATAGGCTACTGTATATGGATACCTTAGGTATAAAAATATCTGTGCCTAGAACATCACAGCCCATAAAGCAAAAAAGTGCCTGCACTATTCAATATGGATCATACAATTCCATGTTTAAAAACAGTCAACAAATAGTGACCCTGGAAGATACTAGAACAATCACTGTAAACTACATTAAACAATACATTTTATAATATGTATCTAAATATGCAGTTATTGCGACTCTGCTAGAACAGTCCTCTTCTATTCTAAGTTACCTCCAAGAGAAATTTTCATTAACACTGTAGTCACCACAGATGGCATCACAGAGTAAAATACAGTCCTGGCAGAGTGTAGGCATACAGCTCCTAATGTGTACAAAAGCATTTTGCGCAGTTTTGCAGCCATTGTGTCTTTATTGATGACAGGAAGGCAATGTGGTGCCTCTTCCACTAGCGCCACCAGCTCTGAAGGCTCTTCTGACTTTACTTTCCATAGAACTTCTTGTTTAGAAGGAAGATGAGAAGGTTTACATTGACCTTTGCTCGGTCAATCATCTTCATAACCGCAACACCCTCATACTGCAGCTGGAGAAGGTCCTGAAAGTGCAAATGGGGAAAATCAGGAAGGTGAACACTTGGTATAAAAGCCTGCATTCAATCTGCAAAGTTGATTGGAGAACACATAATACATGTCTTGTTTTCATACAAATTTAGGATACACACGCAGACCTTTACATGGATGATCTGGACACGTACTGGCACATTCATTGAGCTATGTTACAGGGTATCATTGTCAGTAACAAAACTAGCAATAGTTGAGCCCACTGGTAGAATGGTGTGGAAATCTCTGCAAACTATATATATATAAAAAAAAAAACCCTTCAGTTCTACATTTCTGTTCTCTTCTCTTGTTAATATGATCTTTTTGCAAACTGCTAAAATCTATTTCTTGGAATTGATTGATGAACACAGAAATTCAGATGCTGTCAGGTTCTACTATTATCCGCAGGAAGATTAAACATTGGAAAACCAACAAATTGTAAACCAACCTCATGATAACCCTTCATCTACAAAAGCATGCCTCAGATGGTAGCAAGCAGTACCTGAACATTAACACAGAATGGTAGGACCTGTGTCCCTCAATTGGCTGCTAGATACTCTGCATTCCTACTTCTTTTCTTGCCCATTGAGAGACACACAATTTAGATGCTGCTGGGACACCCAAATGTGGTGTGCTACAGAGGAACAACCTCTAACAAGCCCAACAGGACTGGGGAAGAGATGCTTGAAGGACCAACATCTGACACTTGATTAGGCTAAGCCTCTTACCCGATAGAGTAACCTGCCAGACAACCAAGGAAGGACACAGAATCAGCCTGATGCTCAAGACCAGGGGTCTCCAAACTTTTTAAGCAAAGGGCCAGGTTGCTGTCCTTCCGCCTTTAGGGGTGCTGGACTGTGGCCAGTGGGAGTAGAAAATGCCCTGGCAACAGTGCCCTATCATTGGCTTTAACCACATGCCGCCCAGCCACTGTAGAAATACGTTGGCAGGGCGGCATGGCTGGGCAAAACCACGTTTAAAACGTGTTTGCAAAACAGGTAGGGGGCGCGCCACCGCCCTACCTGTCCCGCCGATCACGGCCACGGGTGTCAGTTACCGGCTGTGTCCCGCCGATTAGCGGCAATCACTGACAGAGAGCAGGGCTGCAGTAACTCTAGAATATTGTTTTTTTTTCTCAAAATTGTCAGCTTTTTTTTTTTTATAGCGCAAAAAATAAAAACCCGCACAGGCGATCAAATACCACCGAAAGAAAGCTCTATTTGTGTGAAAAAAAGGACATAAATTTCATTTATGTATCGATTGCATGACCGCACAATTGTCCGTTAAACTAGCGCAGCGCTGTATAGCAAAAAAATGGCGTAAATTGCAGTATCTATACCATAGTTTGTAGACGCTATAACTTTCACACAAAGCAATCAATATACACTCATTGGGATTTTTTTTTACCAAAAACATGTAGAAGAATACATTTTGGCTTAAATTTATAACTAACTTTGAGTTTACTATATATTTTTTATAGCTGAAAGTAAAAAATATAGTTTTTCTTCAAAATTGTTGGTCTTTTTTTGTTTATAGCGTGAAAGATAAAAAGCGCACAGGTGATCAAATACCACCGAAAGAAAGCTCTATTTGTGTGAAAAATAGGACGTAAATTTTGTTTGGGTGCAGCATTGCATGACCGCGCAATTATCAGTTGAATTAGTGCAGCGCCGAGTAGCAAAAAGAGGCCTGGTCATTAAGTGGGGTAAATCCTCTGGAGGACAAGTGGTTAATAGGAGGAATAGTGCCACATTGTTGATAACAAAAAGAACAGTGCCCCATTGATGGTGTCAGTAGGGGGAATGGTGCTCCATCATTGGTTTCAGTTGGTGGAATAGTGCCCCAAGGGCCAGATAAAGGCAAGCAAAGGGCCACAGTTTGGAGATCACTGCCAGAGAGTTGCACCAAACAGAAAGGAATGCTAAACATGGATCTAAAAGCTGATCAACCACTACCCACTAAAACAGATGGAACAACTATAGTAACAAAAGAAAATAAAAACACAACTGGATGTGATCAACAGAAAATGGGGACAAACCCTGGAAGGAAAAAGTCCCAAGAAGTAATTAGGACAAACCAGGTCCAGGTGAGAAAGACTAGCCAATCTTCATGGGAAGGACTAAGCTGTCTAGAATCAAAACGACACAAAGTCAAGCATTAAAGAGGAGGTCTGGCTAGACAACCAAACTGGCTATGTGACACTTACCAGGGAAAACTTGAGCAGCAAAAACAAACAGCCATCGGGTGTGAAAAAGAGTGAGACCAGAGAATCCAAGGGATAGATTCCACAAAGTCAATGTGACTCAAGGGTTTGACTGAAGAGAAGGCACCCCCCACAAGGGTAGGCAGGAAATGGAATCGAAAGCATAGCCCCATATACTGGTGAGAAGGGGACCACTGGCGCTCATACATGCTCCCTGGCATGCACAGGTGCTGTTGTTACATTTCAGAGGATCCTGTTGAGAAACTGCCTTGTCTATCCCTGACCTCAAGCGCTGGATCTATGAAAGCTCCCAAGGAAACAATGGTATGCCTCCTTGAATGTTGTATGGCTAGCAAAAATCAGGGAAATCAATGAAATGGAAGACTTGGTTGCAACAGAGAGCACAAGAGATACATGTTTGAAAAAAATGTCTGCTCTGATTATTCAGCCCTACTAAACTTGGATCTAAACCCTGTAATGTTAGCAGAACACAACTTGTCTTATGGGACCCGAAAGTAAGAGCACGGCATCTATCCTTTCCCACGCTATTGTATCCTTTCCCACGCTGTTCAGGTGAGTTTACCCCCACCCATTTTTAAAAATGTTAATGAGTGCAGAGAGCCACGTGTAACATGGCACATATGGTATCGGATTTCCTCTCTTCAGTCTGTACAGCTCTGCTGAGCAAGCTGGCTGGCGAGTTGATTTTTGAACCATTTTTCCTTTATTACGGATATGCGTTGCCCGGTTCACTTAGTCCTTGCTTCATAAGCCAGTTATAGACCAGGGCAGGTGCCATGTTTTATTTTTCTGCTGAGCCGGGGGATTAAATAAGCTCATAATTTTATTTGCTGTGTTTTACAAAGTCTACTATTTGTATTATGGACATTATAATTATGATGTTGTACACGGAAATCCCTGTATACTTTTCTTTTTACCATTGTTGTGTATGATCTCTGTACTCTGTTTTATTGTTAAATAAAGATATGGAGGAGAAAAAAAAAAAAAAAAGGAAAGCCCCCGATCCTTCAGATCTAGAGAAGTATCAGACATCATGGAGCAAGGGACAGATATCTTTGTAGTACAGCTAAAAGCAATACATTGAGGGCAGAACAAAACAAAGCATCTGAAGAACCTTTCTTAAGAAGCTGATGATCAGTCAAAGGAAGGGGACCTATCTGCAGGTGCACAGGTCTCACAAAGTCATCAGGATATACTCTGTTCTTTTCAGAGGATACCTGCTGCAGTGAAAGAACCAGACTATTTTCCTTCACGCAGAAAGGACTCCCTACTCCTTCTTGTTGAAGACGTGGCAGCAGATGATGCCCAAACTGTTTTGAAGGGCAAGACAGTAGCCCCAGGAATAGTGGCTCTCCAGTGAGCAAAACCATATAGGGGAAGGGGGTGCCACAGGAAAAAAGGATTAGCCTGTGAGTAGAAAGAGGCATTCTCTGAACCTGAATTCCTGAGACACAAACTACCCAAGGACCCCTGGGGTTCACAATCAACCCCCCCCCCCCAAAGTGCTTGCTGCATCTTCATACTGAAACTTTTTAAATAGAGTTTGTGGACTGCCTAAGTGGGCCTGGGGGCAGAAGTAGATGAAAGAAGCATAGGCTTCAGCCGATATTTCCCTACACCTGAGAAAGCATTGGAAGCCTTCGGCTCTCACTGCTGTCATGCAGGCACTTGGCAGGAGAGAGGGACCAGGAGCGTCGGCGGGGGACCTGAGAAGAGGATGGTTGGGGCTACTCTGTGCAAAGGCATTGCACAGAGCAGGTAAGTATAACAAGTTTTTTGATTTAAAAATAAAATAGAGAAACTTATCTTTAAAATCACTTTAAGAAAATAATATATATTTTCACACTACCCCTACACAAACACTTCAATGGTCATTCTTGTGAGGAGAAAAAAAAACACTTTCAAAGATTCACATCTTTGCTTTGCGGTAAAACACATTTTAAATTTGAAATGCACATTCCCAATGCATAAAAGACCTACATTTTAGGTGCTACAGTGCACAAATGTTATTAGGGTCCTGTGGTGTGCTGCAAATTAAAAAAAAAAAAACCGTTGCATGTGCATTACAAAGGTCTGCTATGGTGCTTTGGCAGCCCATATCAAATGAATGATCTTTCTTACCTCTACACACATACAGGCATGCAGTAATGAATAGTAAAGGCATGAAAAGTGTCCCTTCCCCTTTCTATAAATCATAATTTATCTTTATAAAAGTTATATAGTAGTATTGCGACTTAATTTAAAAAAGAAAAAAAAGCAATTAAGTCTGGTTTAATTTTTCAGTAAGCACATGAATCGTAACTTCAGAGTTATAATAACCTAGACATCTCTCTGCTATATTGGAAATGTGCAGTCTTTCATTTTTTGGCAGACCATGAGCAAATAGTACAGATAATGGGTTAACAAAACTCCAATGAGATTACCTGATAATGCAACATATATGTTTCCATTTGAACACCCATGAACTTGGCTTTCACTTCAAAATCACCAACTTCTTCCATAGGAGATATTTCAAAGATCACATTTTTAAATCTGCATAGACAACAGATGACAAGTGTGAGGGGTGTGTCAGACAGACAGTGTTGCAACACATATATACAGCATGAGATAAAAAAAAGAAATTCATCTTCAACACTGAAACCAGCAATGAAATTCTGCACCTTCTTTAGAAAATCGGAAATTTTGTGCATTTTGTAATCCAATGGTGCCACCAGTGATTTTGAAATTTGACCAACCAAGCCTTCAATTTCACCTCAAGTTGCTAAAGAAAAGAATTTTCGTGGCTGGGAATCTTCTTTTCTTTCCAGGCCACAGCTCATGCTTCTTTTTCGATTAAGTTTCTCGCATGATTCTTCCATCAATGATTAGAAACTAATGGTGCGAAATTCGAATGAAAATTCTTCGTTCCAATTTTCGAAAGAAAATTCTTACAGAATTCGACCTGTGTGTGGCTTGCATTACACAAAATCTGGAATTTCTGCTTCCCTGTCTTGTTATCTCAGGAGAGTAAACTTAATTTTTAATGTAAAAGGTGAAATGTATACTAACTTATGCTTATTAGGAAACATTTTGTTGATCTGGTGAAATACAAGAAGGAAGGTGAGCAAAAGACAGGCTTGAGAAGTGATGCAATCCCAGCACCCAGAGGGGAAGCAGCTGTGGGTTAAAGGGGAAGGGAATTGTTCAAGGGAAGGGAGGTACACAGGGCAATCCTCTCATAACACAAATGGCTGAAATCCAGTGGGTAGATACACAAGACAACACTAGCAGAATGGGCTAGGTGTGTAAACAAGAGAGAAACAGGATCCTAGTTAACAGAGTAATGAAGTGTAATTTTAGTGTGGAAGAAGGGGCTTCCGTCTAGACACTCTGCCATAAAGCCCAGATCAGTGGAAGGCTGCAGTAATGGGATCTCTGGAGAGCAATCAGAGTGACCATCAGGTTCTTGGTCACCTCTCTTACAGAAGTCCTTCTTCCCCGATTGCTCAGTTTGGCCGGGCAACCAGATCATTGAAGAGTCCTGGCTGTGCCAAACTTCTTTCAATTCAGAATTATGGAGGCCTCTGTGCTCTTGGCAACCTTCAGCGCAGCAGAAATGATTTATCGCCTTCCCCAGATCTGTGCCTTGCAATAGTCCTATCCCGGAGCTCTACAGACCGTTTCTTTGAATCATGGCTTTTTTTTCTGATACAGTATGCATTGTAAACTGTGAGGCCTTTTACCCCCGGTTCACATATATGCAGCCGTGCGGGCTTCGTTTTGCGCGGGCACAAGAGCCAATTCATTTGAATGGACTCCTGTGACATGCAGGGAAGTCCCTGCACTTCTTCTGAATACACAGCCCGCATGGGAGCCTCGGTTCGCATTACGGCTGCGTCTTCCAGTGCGGGCAGCGTGCCATTAGAACTAATGGCACCAGCCCCCGGGTCCGCATTCCTCAGTGCGGGTGGTACAGCTGCACGGATTTTCGTGCGGATCCGCAGCCGCACCACCCTCCTTATGCAGGCCATAGACGGGTCGAAAACCGGCCATTTTTAAAAAAACGAAAAATCGGTCGTTTAATAGGCCGCCGTTACCACCAATGGTAAAAAATAAAAAAATCGGCCGATTTTCGTCCCGTCTACGGCCGGCATTTAATTATTTCTGTTCCTTGCAGAGAGCACAGCTATTATATTTGACATGAAAACATATTGCGGTTGCAACAATGTATCCATTTCGGATACAGCTGTTTTTTATTCGGATACAAATAGATACATTGTTGCAACCGCAATACTTTTCATATAAAATATAATAGCGGACTGGAATTCTTCTTTTTCTTATTTTTTCTTCTTCTTGCAGGTCACGGCTCATGTGCAGATTTTTTATTGGTAAAACAATCGGCCGATTTGCCCATCATTGCCGGGAAAATCGGCTGATTTTTTCCTAACTTTACCGATAAAAAAAGTGCCAAAACCCCAAAAAATGGCCGACCAATTAACCCACTAACGGTGTGAAAATCGGCTGATTTTTTTTCTTTTTTCGGCTGAAAAATCGGCCGATTTTCGACCCGTCTATGGCCTGCATTATAGAGAGGTGTGTGCCTTTCCAAATCACATCTAATCAATTCATCTTACCACAGGTGGACTCCAATCAAGGTGTAGAAACATCTCAGCAATGATCAAGAGAAATGGGAGGCACCTGAGCTAAATTTCAAGTGTTGCTGCAAAGGGTCTGAATACTTATGCCAATGTGATATTTCAGTTTTTTATTTTTAATAAATTCACAGACATTTCTAAAATCCTGTTTTCATTTTGTTATTATGGGGTACTGAGTGTAGATTAATGAAAAAAATTATTTAAACTGTAGTATCAGGTTGCAACATGACAAAATTGAGAAAAGTAAATGAGAGTCTGAATACTTTCTAATCACACCACTGCAATTTAAAATCGTGCGATTTGTGTGTAATTTCAGGTCTGATTTCTGAAGACTTTATTGCTACTTGTAAAGATTTTCAGCAATTTCTTGCAATTTGCAGTGTGATTTCCATTATATTCTATGTATGTGAAATTGCAACAAAACTGAAGAAAAGGTAATGCAAGAACTACTTTAGAAATCGCGCTGTAGCAAATCGCACATGTTAAGACACTGAAATTCACATTCATTAGATGCGATTTCAATTCACAAATTGCACCTGAAATCGCACCGGTTTGACCGGGCATAAGGAAATGGAACTACTCAGTAATTGCCCAATAGTACAAAATCAAACTGCTAACAGTCTTATGTATGATACTTATTTTCACTTATACCTCCCGCATGCTTTTTAGTCAGTGTATTTTGGAATGTCGGGCAGGGTAAGGTACAGTCAACAGCATAGCAGCAGGGAGATGATAGATGAACAAGGGACTTCAAAAAAGACTGACAAATACAGAGGCTGGCCTAATAAAGACAGCTACAGTTTTCTTACAACTGCTTTTTATTGGAAGAGGCAATGCTAAAAAAAACCCTTTTGGCTAATAAAGTATTTTTGCATTAACTGCATAAAAGTTACATTATAGTGATTGATGAAAAACATACTCAAGACAGACTGGTCCTTTACTTTTCCCCTTGAGCCCTCACACTTATGCGGTGTGGTATATCACATGTGATTCACACAGAAACCGCACTGCATTCCTGGGCAAGCTGCAGGACCCTTTTTTTTTGTTCGCACTAGAATTGGATTTCATGGGTATTCACACCTATGCAATCTGATTCTGCACATCTCACCATGTTTTGCAAACCGATTTCGGGGTGCTGTTACCATACACACCCACAGCGTTTTGTATGAACGGGGTGCGAATATGATGAGGTGTAGAATTTGCACACAAACCAGTGCAAATCCCGCACTGCATCAGTGTGAACCCGGGCTCAAAGTACTTCGTTAGTGCACCAACTGGGTTGGAGAGAGTGTTTGTTTTGTTTTTTTCTCAATGGAACGTGCCTCAGTGGCTCTTGAAAACACAGATATTCCACTTCAAAATCTTTGTCCTGCCACATGTCTATCCCATGGATGGACTGCCCTCTGCAATTTAACTTATTCTAGTTTCCATAAAAAAAAACATCAAGTAGATTGCTTGTCAGCATGAAGTTCGGGTACGTGTGCACATCTTCCATTTGCAGTCTAATATCTTTGAATGAAGGGCACGGTTTTATGTATAAAGTCACTCAGGCTGGTATACACTTACTGGTTTGCTTGTAGATCCTCAATCTCCAGTAGCACACCTTTCTCATGGAGCCGGGCTGCCGTATATTTCAGAGATATCTTCTTGCTCTTTTTCACCCCTCCTGGTTTCTTGGAAACTCTGAATTTAAGAAATAAAAAAATAAACTGAATGTTTCCCAATTCTGTGTTTTTTTTTATAGAAAAGGAGAAAGTATCTAATATTTAAAAAGCAAAAAAAAAAAAGCAGTCAGCAGCAACCAAATTTCAAATCATCTAAGTTCTGAAAGTGACCAATTCTAAAATCTGATTGCTTGATATTGGTAACGAAACATCACTTTTTAAATATAATTAAAAAAAATAAGTCTATTTGTGTTGAAAACACAAGTCAAACCAAGCCCGCCCAAATCACAGAAAGAATATCTTTGGTACTCACTTGCCCTTGCTTGCCAGGTTGTCCAGGCAAGTCTTGATGTAACTCTTGTAATAGTCTACTTGTTCTTCATAAAACAGAGCCTTGGAGTTCAGAGCAGAATGAGTCTGCTGCAGCTTCACCAGTTCAGCCTTTCTCCTTTGTCGGTATCGCCTTTGATTACAAATCTCCTGAAGTAGAAAGCACAGCAAGCTTTTAATTAAAATTCAGGACAGATTTATTTATTGCATACATGTTCAGTAAAGTTTTCTGCCTTTTTCGTTTTAAACATAAAATTTCTGGTTTATCTTCTGCACTAAGTGCCTTACATGATCATATACTATTCCTCACATTGTAAATATCCCTGGTGCCCAATGCACAGCCTGGTGGTTCCTATGTGAGGCCAGCCATGTTTTGGGCTGGGTCCATCACCAGTTGGAGACTAGAGGGTTTAAGCAGTATCAACCGTAGTGTTGCCCACTAGCCTTGCCGCCTGCCCACCAACATTCCTAGTGCCAACTGTACCTGCTGGTCCCACCCTTTCCCAACCATTATTCCCACCCCTAGCTTGCAATTGTCAGCGCATTGCCCACTGAATCAGTGATAGGGCAGGGCTGTATACAGGTGGGAAGAAGGCAGTTTGAAAACTCAGTTGGAACCTGTGACAATCTTCCGCTTTGTGACGACTGACCATGCCTAACCAATGTGAGGGGGTCACCTAACCACTGAACACCAAATTGGCAGTCACTATGACGTGCCTCCATACATTGGTGGGCATTGAAGTGCCCTCTTAACCATTTCAATACCGAGCAATTTTACACCTTCCTGCCCAGGCCATTTTCAGCGCTCTCTCACACTTTGAATGACAATTGCGCGGTCATACAACATTTTACCCAAACTAAAATGTTATCATTTTCTTCACACAACTAGAGCTTTCTTTTGGTGGTATTTAATCACCGCTGGGGTTTTTATTTTTTGCTAAATTAACAAAAAAAGACCACAAATTTTGAAAAAAAACCCACGTTTTTCTTTGTTTCTGTTATAAAAGTTTACAAATAAATAATTGTTCTTCATAAATTTAGGCCGAGATGTATTCTGCTACATGTCTTTGGTGAAAATAACCCAAATTAAGATGTATTATTTAGTTTGTAGGAAAGTTATAGCGTTCACAAACTACGGTATAGATCTGAAAATTGATCAGTCCTGAAGTACTGACAGCCAATCTAATTTCTTGAGGTCCAAGAATGTCATAATAGTACAGATATCCCCCAAATGACCCCTTTTTGCAGAGTAGACAGTCCGACGTACTTCATAAGAGGAATGGCGAGTTTTTTGAAGTTGTATTTTATTTTCATAATTTTTTGAAAAATGAAAAAATTATTTTCACTATTTTTTTTTTTTTACATACTGTCACCAGTGCAGTACAGCGTCATCATATAACTGACATGGCGGTGAACAGGGACACTGACTGGTGACAGTATGAAAAAAAAATATATATATATTTTTTTTATTTTTTTATTATTTTTAATTAAATTTTTTTTTTTTTTTTTTAAGATTTTTTTTTCATATTTTACTATGACCAAAGTAGTACAATGTTACCAAAGTAACATTGTACTACTTTGGGGAAGTGATCAGATTTTTTTTTTTTTTTATAGAATTTGCTTATAGCAAAGAATTACTTTGCTATAAGCAAGCATTTACCTGAATGAAATCGATTCATTCAGGTTTTTTTTTTTGTGCTTAGCTGTGATTTGGCCACAGCTAATCGCATGACATGTGCATGTGACCTGCTGTGACCATTCACAGCTAGGCACTAGTATACAATGGATGGCATGAATGAAGCCATCCATTGTATACAACTGTCATGTGACCTGCTGTGATTAGTCACAGCAGGTCACATGGTACCGGCAACGGGGCCGGTACTCAGATCTGTCATCGGCCGTGTCCGAGGCACACGGCCGGTGACAGATCGCACCGCTGCGCGGCTCTGCAACCGCGCGAACTGCGCATGTGCGGGAGCACGCCAAATGGCGTGCACCCGGAAGGCTGCAGCATTTTTGCGACCGCCAAATGGCTATAGGCCGGGCGGCTAATGGCTAAATTGAATGACAATGAACAAGGAGGAAACAAGTTAAGTAAAACTGCCACTGACCACCAATGAAGGGGGTTTAAATAGCACAATACTGATCACCAATATAGGTGTAATTATTGCAGTCACAGACAGCAATGCAGGGGGACATTACTTTATCAATTGACATCAATGTGGGCAATTACTATTACTGCTATGAACACCAATGATGAGGCTTGTTTTACCCCCACTTTCTCCTCAGTGTGCACTGCAGTATAAAATACAGCAGGACCAACATTTTCAGGTGTTGAGGTGTTTTACAGCCAATGAGTGCTCTGCCTAACTTGATGCAATGCACTTCAATCCACGAAAAAGTGCTGCTATTGTGTAGTCCGCTGGATATGAAGGCAGTAAGCATATAAGGTCTGTCTCTTAATATGAATTTAGAGAAAGAAATATAAGATCCAGCATCTTAAGGGGAAGTTCCGCTTTAAAGATTGGTCCCCCACTTCCCATTAAGGATTGACACCTTTGGGGAGAGGGGGGGGTCAGTGGAATGGGTACCCGAATTTGACAGGTACCCACTTCCACTGCGATTGCCTAGGCGATCGTAAGCGGTAGTTGTCCTCCCTCCCCGAAGTCTTGTGTGGCACGTGACAGGTCCCAGAAGATGATGGGGCATATTCAAGGCTTTGGACTTCTTTTTATTTCCTTTTCCATCTTTATAACATTCCATTACCTTGTTATGCAGGTCTTTTAACAGATCTTTTCTGATCCCCATGGCTCAGTATCTAGCTTGCTCAGGTCATCCACATAAGAGCTAACAAACTGATTATTTATACACAGACACTTACCCTTGGTTCACAAATCCACGTTCCTGTGGGCTGTCTTTTGCACGGGCTCGAGAGCCCATTCATTTGAATGGAATCCCGTGCCCTGGGACACGCAGGGAAGAAGTCCCTGTACTTCTTTGGAAACCGCAGCCCGCATGGGAACCTCGGTTCCCAGTGCGGTTGCGATTTCCAGTGCGGGCTGCGTGCCATTAGAATTAATGGTATCCGCCCGTGGGTCCCCATTCTTCTGTGTGGGTAGTGCGGCTGCACGGATTTTTGTGCAGATCCGCAGCGGCACCACCCGCACATATGTGAACCTAGCCTAATTGCAATTTAAAAAGACACAGATGTAGGAAATTAAATTTAATTGCCATTCTAACCTGTGTGTGTCACTTTGTGTGTCTGTACCAAGACCAAACATTCCAGGGTATGTAAACTTTTGATCATGGCTATTTGGGTGATTTATGTTATTATGATTTAAAAAGGATCCAAACAACTATGTGATAATAAATGGCTTCATATGATCACTATCCTTAACCTCCCTAGCGGTATGATTATTTCAGATTTTGGTGCTGAAAGCGGTACCATTATTTTGCATGGAAATATGTCGTTTTTTTTATTTTAGGCTGTAATTTTTAGGAATAACTCACTGAAATCTGTCCGAACAAGAGTCTATTAAACATCCCGGGTAGGATAAAATTTGAAACACGAAATCATAAATTATAATTTAATAAATAATCATAAAAAATAATAATATAATAATAATACATTTAATTCAATAATATAATCAAACCGAAAACACTGAAATTTGAAATAAAGCGCCAAGTTTGCACATTGCTGAGCAAAGTCGCAAAATCGTTTTCAGTGTCTGATGACGAATTTCCCCACGAATCATCACTCAATTTTGCAAGTGGTTCTGATTTACTATCGCTGTTCTCTAGCTGATCTAAACCCGCTTTTGACCTAAAAGGACGCTTTTTGGACGCCATGGACGTTTCTCAGTTTCCAGGCAGAAAGAACAGACAAAATGCAAGCAGGGCACAGGACAAAGCACTAGGGACAATATGTATGTGAAATGGGTTGAAACAGCAATGTTTTACTATGTAAAATTTGTTTGGAAAAAAATGACATTTTTAAAAATTTTCAAATTTCCCGCCGGCACCCGTACGTCCCGACGTCACAGGGACCGGAACACAGAAGCCGGATGCCGGCATCGGCCAGAGGAGATGGCCGGGGATGCTGCAGGGGACACATCGTGGGAGCGAAGGACAAGGTAAGCTCTGCAGGGACTCCCTATGCAGCGCCGCATGGTAAGCCCGAGTGTAGCTCGGGGTTTCCGCTTTTGGTACTGACATTTTACCCCGAGCTACACTTGGGAATACCGCTAGGGAGGTTAAATAAAAGACTGTCTTTTTGGCATATTAGTCAATTAAAAAATGTCACGATGTCTGCCAGGGTATGCAAACTTTTGATTACAACTGTATATGTTTTAGCATCTAGATCAGGACAACCTGCAGATCTCCAGCTACCAAAGTCCCAGCTTGTCCACTTCACCCACACATTTGGTCTCCTGGTCATAGTGGGTCCATTCCACATTAGAGACCAATGCTGTCTATAGTTGGTGTCATCATGAACATTCAATGACGCTTAAGGTGACTAATGGATTGGTAAAAAAATTTTAAAGATACCTTCAAGGTGCATTCAGTGGTCACCAAACGGTCAATATGTACTGGCACCGGTGTTCACCATATAAAAATGTATTTGGCAGTAATTACGGGTGGGGAGGGGTTGGTGGACAAAGAATATTCAAGAACATTCATATTCTTTTTATTATGCGGCCATAGAGATTTAAGCGGTTGATTTACTAAAGGCAAATATACTGTGCCCTGCAAGTGCAGTTGCTCTAGACCCGAGGGGAAGCTCTGAAACGAGAGGAAACTTCTATCATCCAAGCATGTGAAAGCAAAAATGCAGTTTTTTTTTTAAATTTTCCTTGCTTGTGATTGGGTAGTCTTTGCTAAGTCAAGCTGTACCTCATTTACTAAGCTCTGGAGCAACTGCACTTGCAGTGCCCATTATATCTGCCTTTAGTAAATTAACCCCAGTTTTGATAAAGGTACTTCTTTTCACTGCATACATTACTATAAAACACTTTTATAGGAGAAGTTTTAACTAATTCAGTATTTTTACAATGTTAAATAACTAATTCTGCAGAAACCAGGATTGCAGTGAAAATATATGAGATGATGATGCTGGATCCAACATTTTAAACCCTTCCATAGTATAATATAATTTGAAAAATCTAAACAAAACATTATGCCAGAAAGCATTGAAGTTAAAAAAAAATGCACCAGTTCTGCTTTCAGAAAACAAATAAAATTGCCTGGAGTTACATTCCAGTTTGGCAACACTTTCATAGAACACAGAAACTAGTATACAAGGTATAGGTAGCCAAAAGGAAATCCATATATAGTTGTGCTCAAAAGTTTGCATACCCTGGCAAAAATCATGAAATTTTGGAATTGATATTGAAAATATGACTAATCATGCTATTAAACGGTCTTTTATTTAAAGATAGTGATCATATGAAGCCATTTATTATCACATAGTTGTTTTGGCTCCTTTTTAAATCATATTGATATGAGAAATCACCCAAATAGCCCTGACCAGAAGTTTACATACCCTGGAATGTTTGCCCTTGGTACAGACACAAAAGGTGACACACACAGGTTAAAAATGGCAATTAAAGGTTAATTTCCCACATCCGTGGCTTTTTACATTGCAATTAATGCCTATTTATAAAATGTCACTGAGTTTGTTAGCTCTCACGTGGATGAAGGCTAGATACTGAGCCATGGGGATCAGAAAAGAACTGTCAAAAGACCTGTGTAACAAGGTAATGGAACTTTATAATGCTGGAAAATGATATAAAAAGATATCCAAAGCCTTGAATATGCCTATCAGTACTGTCCAATCACTTATTAAGAACTGAAAAGTTTTGGGATCTTTTGAAACCAAGCCAAGGTCAAGTAGACCAAGAAAGATTGCAGTCACAGCTTCCGGAAGAATTGTTCAAGTTCTAAAGGAAAACCTACAAGTAACCTCAAGAGAAATACACGCTTATCTGGAAAAAGATGGTGTGGTTGTTTTGAAGGAGCACAATACACAGATACTTGGACAAAAATGAGCTGCATTGTCAAGTGGCCAGAAAGAAGCCTGTACTGCGCCAATGCCACAAAAAAGGCTGGTGAGGCATATCAAGGTGTTGTCGGGATATTGTAACCAGGCATTTTTGAGGCATTGATACAGTAATGGCTTCTTTCTGGCCACTCGACCATGTAGCTAATTTTTGTGCAAGTATTGTAGTGTGCTCCTCCAAAACAACCACGCCGTAATTTTCCAAAGCAGCCTGTATTCCTCCTGAGGTTACCTGTGGGTTTTTCTTTGTATCCCAAACAATTTTTCTGGCACTTGTGTCTGCAATCTTTTTTTGGTCTACCTGACCTTGGCTTGGTATCAAGGGATCCCTGAATTTTCCACTTCTTAATAAATGATTGAACAGTACTGACTGTCATATTCAAGGCTTTGGATATCTTTTATATCTTTTTCCATCTTTATAAAGTTCCATTACCTTGTTATGCAGGTCTTTTGACAGTTCTTTTCTGCTCCCCATGGCTCAATATCTAGCCTGCTCAGTGCATTCATGTGAGAGCTTACAAACTCTAATACTATTTATAAACAGAAACTAACAACAACAACAACCTCCTCGATCCCCTACAGTCCGGCTTCTGTCCCCTACACTCCACCGAAACTGCCCTACTTAAACTCTCCAACGACCTGCTAACCGCCAAAGCTAATGGCCACTATTCAGTGCTCCTACTCCTTGACCTCTCTGCGGCCTTCGACACAGTCGACCACCCCCTCCTCCTCAAAAAACTACACTCTCTTGGCCTCAGAGATTCTGCTCCCTCCTGGCTCTCATCCTACCTGTCACAATGCTCTTTCAGCGTTACCTATAATGCTACCACCTCCCCCTCACTCCCCCTCTCTGTTCGGGTCCCTCAAGGCTCCGTCCTCGGGCCCCTTCTCTTCTCCATCTACACCTCCTCCCTTGGCCAACTCATACACTCTCACGGCTTCAACTACTACCTATATGCCGACGACACACAAATCTATCTCTCAACCCCCCACCTCACCACCTCAGTCTCTGCCCGAATCACACACCTACTGAGCGACATATCAGACCGGATGTCGCTCCACTTCCTGAAACTGAACCTCTCCAAAACAGAGTTTCTTGTCTTCCCCCCAGCCCTGACACCACCCCCCATTGACTTCTTCATCACATCCAACAACGCCACCATCAAACCCGCCCCGCAGGCCAGAGTACTTGGTGTCATTCTGGACTCCAACCTATTCTTCCAGCCCCAAGTCCAATCTTTACCAAGCTCGTGCAGACTCCACCTCCGCAACATCGCCAAAATACGCACGTTCCTAACCCCAGAAACCACTAAACAGCTCATCCACTCCCTCATCATATCACGACTCGACTACTGCAACTCCCTCCTTACTGGCCTGCCTCGTCGCTGGCTATCCCCGCTTCAGTCGATCCTGAATACGGCTGCCAGACTCATTCACCTTTCCAACCGCTCCATTTCCGCCACCCCCCTCTGCCAATCCCTCCACTGGCTTCCGATTGCGCAACAGATCAAATTCAAAATCCTAACACTGACGTACAAAGCTGCCCACCATACTGCCCCGAACTACATCACTGACCTACTATCCAAGTACCACCCAGCACGCACACTCCGCTCCTCACAAGACCTCCTTCTCTCTAGTTCCCTGGTCTCCTCCTTCCATGCCCACCTCCAGGACTTCTCCAGAGTTTCACCCATCCTCTGGAACTCCCTGCCCCAACCCATCAGATTATCACCTACTCTCCTCTCCTTTATGCGCACCCTGAAAACCCACCTCTTCAGGGAAGCCTACCCCACCCCCTGCTAACTTGCCAACCTCCTCCACTCTTCCTACCACCCCATCCCCCACAGCTATCTCCTCCTGTGCCACCATCCCCTCCCTCCTAGATTGTAAGCTCGAAAGAGCAGGGCCCTTGATCCCCTCATGTTTTGCATTGTATTGTTGTTGTTCTGTCACATGTTCTGTCCCCCTTTGTAATGTACAGCGCTGAGCGAACTATTGGCGCTTTATAAATACTGTATAATAATAATAATTGCAATTTAAAAGCCACAGATGTAGGAAATTAACCTTTAATTGCCATTTTAACCTGTGTGTGTCACCTTGTGTGTCTGTACCAAGGCCAAACATTCCAAGGGATGGAAACTTTTAATCAGGGCTATTTGTTAGATTTCTGTTATTACGATTTAAAAAGGAGCCAAACAACTATGTGAAAATAAATGGCTTCATATGATTACTATCCTTTAATAAAAGACTGTTTTTTGGAATGATCAGTCATATTTTCAATATCAATTCAAATATTTCAGTTTCTGACAGGGTATACAAACATTTGAACACAACTGTATATCAAAGACCACATTTTTTAAACCTGCACAGACAATAGATGACAAGTGTGAGGGTGTGTCAGGCAGAACACACATATAGTAGCACATATATACAGCATGTGATAAAAAACGAAAGTCACCTTGAGCACTAAAAACAGCACTGAAATTCTGCACCTAACACAAATTACTGGAATTTCCACTTCCCTGTTTTGTATGTCATCTCATGAGAGCAAAATTTTTAAATCTTAATGTGACAGGTTAAACATGTAAAATGTCAGTACTGCAAACTAGATAAGTGGCTCATTTTGCATGGTCTATTTAAGTATATCTCGATGGCCACCCACCTAATGTTGAATAGCTCCCCCTTTTGTCACCAAAACAGCCCTGACCCATTGTGAGGTGAGGCCTCCATGGATCATACTTAGTTTTCCAGCACATCCTGCAGATGCTAGATTGGATCGAGATCTGCAGAATTTGGAAGCCAAATCAACACCTTGAACTCATTGCATTCCTCAAAGCTTTCTTGAACCATTTTTGCAGTGGGGCGGGGCGCTTTATTCTGCTGAAAGAGGCCACTGCCATTATAAAATACAGTTTGGTATCTGTCACCAAGCCATCAGTAACAGCCTTTAAGTTATGTAAATTGTGAGGTGAGGCCTCAATGGATTAGACTTATTTTTCCAGCACATTCTACATATGCTAGATTGGATCGAGATATGTAGAATGTGGAAGCCAAATCAGCACCTTTAACTTATTGCATTCCTCAAAGCATTCTTGAACCATTTTTGCAGTGGGGCAGGGCACATTATCCTGCTGAAAGAGGCCACTGCCATTATAAAATACAGTTTCCCTGAAGGGGTGTACTTGGTCAGCAACAATGCTTAGAAAGGTGGTATATATACGTATATATATATGTATGTATATGCGTTTATAAAAACTACAAAAGATTGCACTTTAAATAACCCCCTCCAACCCCTCATCTTATAACAAGTAGAGGAGGTTGAGCTTTGCTCCCAAGGCATCTAGCCCTGGTTATTTACTACTTGACCTCCATACAGGTTGGTCATCAGCTCTGAGGAAAGGGATTCGTCCCCGAAACGCGTCAGCCATTTGACCGCACTGACAGTGAGAACACCTTGCCCGCCGTTGTGGCCATTGTCATTTTTCTATGCTTTTTAGATACATGCTTCGTCTGTGAGTATATTTTTATTATTTCATTCCTACAATAAACCTTGGATAATGCACTAGGTGTGTGCGCCACATGTTTTCTCTCTATCTGGTATGTGTCAAGTAATATCCACATGAAAAGGCAGCACCCAAGGCTTCCCATAACATTTTCCAAAACATCACACTGCCACCGCTGGCTTGCCTTCTTCCCATAATGCATCCTGATGCCATTTCTTCCCCAGGTATGCAACACACACATGCACCCAACCAAGTCACGTGCGAGAGTGACGTAACGCGTAGATACGCCAGCGGGAGGAGCTTTTGACGATCGACGGCTTGACGTCATATCCGGCGCGGGCGCCATCTTGGTGCTCCGGTTTCCGAATCACAGTACACCCCTGGAGTGGTGTAAAGGCTTGCTTGCTTTCAGGTCTATGTGAGTAGTTTTTAGTCTTCTTTGTTTTATAATAAAAGGTTTTACACTATACGAGTCTCTTTTGCCTCACTGGTGACCATACTGGAGGGCCATACACTGGAGAGACACCACGGACTTCATCCACCGCTTATGTTATAGCCAAGAGGAGGGATTTGCACCATTGCAAGAGGGATCCATCTACTATCTGGAGGAATATTCCATCTATTACACAAGGCTCTTTGGTCCCTGGGGGCCTGGGCAGGAAGGTGAGGGGGCACCCCAGCTATAGAGGATTGGCACACTGCAATTCACATCTGCATGGAGTTTGTGTGACACATAAGGACACTATTTCACCAATTTATTCATGTCACCTCTATGTATGTCATTTTCCTAGTTGTCCGCTTCACCCCACATTGATGTCAGTTATTTGTGTTCAAGTCTATTTGCATACTTGGGATATATATCACTGAGTCGCCTGTTTTAATATAGCGCCGTATTATTTGTTTATATTCATGCACCCAACCATCCACACAATGTAAAAATAGTGATGGGCCGAACACCCCCCCCTGAATTTCGAACTCATTGCAAGTCTATGGGACTCGAACTTGTAAATTCAAAAGTGCCCATTTTGAAGGCTTATATACAAGTTATTGGCCATGAAAGGGGTGTGGAGACTCGGGTACGGTCCTGAGGTACATAAATCAGTGAAAAAAAAAACTTACAAAGTATTATTTTTAAAGGGGTAGTCATTTTTCATTGCCTACAGTTAAAAAAAAAAAAAAACCTTTAAATATCATGCCTGGGGGGTTCTCTTAAACTATCTGCAAACTTTCACATCTGTACAATGTATAGAACCTGCTTTAGCAAAAAAAAAGTGAAATGTAATATTTAGAAAAAAAACCTAATCCTTTACGTCTGGTAGGATGGTTTGGAGGGACTCTACAGTAAAAGATATTTTAAAAAGTGCGTGGGGTTCCCCCTAAAAGCCATACCAGGCCCTTTAGGCCACATGCCTTTTAAATTAGGACAGTGTCCCCATGCCGATGGGGACAAGGGCCTCTTCCCCACAACCCTGACCCAGTGGTTGTGGGGGTCTGCAGGCAGGGGAGCTCATTACCATCAGGGTACCCCTTTAAATAATGATTCTGCCCCCCTCCTTGTGAGTGAGTAAGGGGTACTTGTACCCCTACCCATTCACTAAAGGGTTAAATTGAGTAAAAAATAAAGAGACCAGACTTTTTAAAAATTCCTTTAACATAAAAAAAACAAACGTTTGTAATAAGTCCTTTGCCGGTCAAATGTGAACAATCGGGCGGAGCTAGGGGTAACTATTGTGATGTGATTGGCCAAAACATTGCACCTGACGACCTGTGGTCAGTTGCATTGTTTGGCCAATCACAATACACTGTGAAAGTGCAGTGCATTGTGGGACCCGGCAGGTGAACAGCCTGCCAAATGCCCTTACCATTCATGTGTTCGCAGAACACATGAATGGCCGATGTTCGAGTCGAACTTACAGCCCATTACTATGTAAAAGGAAACGCAATTCATCAGACAGGCCACCTTCTTCCATTACTCCGTGATCCAGTTCTGATGCTGTTTTGCCCATTGTAGGAGCTTTTGCCAGTGGACATGGGTCAGCATGGGCACTCTGGATGGTCTGCGGATACACAGCTGCACACACCACAGACTGCACTGCCCGTTTATTCTGCTTTCGACACAACAATTTCAGGGACAACAGATTTACTTGCTGCCTACCTATTGCTGATTGGTATTTAAAAAAAAAAAAATATATATATATATATATATATATATATACACACACACACACACACGTGCGTATGAAGGGCAATTTATACAGACTTTCAGTGTCATCTACAGGAAACAAAATACTTATTCAAAGGAATATGGTGAAATGCATGAATGAAGGTCAGCAAGAGAGAGGCTTGAGCAGTGATGCAATCCCAGCACCCAGAGGCAAGGAGCTGTGGGTTAAAGGGGAAGGAAATTGCTCAAGGGAAGGGAGGTACACAGGGCAATCCTTACATAGCACAGATGGCTGAAATGTAGTAGGTCAATACCCAAGACAACACTAATAGAAAGGGCTGGGCACATAGGAGGAAAAAACAGGATCATAGTTAACAGAACAGTAATGAAGTGTGATGTTAGTGCATTACACTACTCCCATATTAAAACGTCCCAACAGCACTCTATATTGGTCTGCTGCATAAGGGCTCTTGGTAATTACAATCCCCAGTCCCCAACTGTTTATGTACTGTACTGGTTCACATATATGCAGATTGGATGCGGTTTGAACCACATCCAATCTGCATGACAAGTGAAATAACATTGCTTCCTATGGTGCCTGTTCACATACTGTATGTCCTGTACACTGGCAGTGCTGATTCAATGCGGATTGAAAAAGAGTCCTGTCCGATTTCTGAGCAGTGCAGTCTGGTTCAGGTGCGGATTAACAGGCTATTGAATTCTATGGGAACTGTTTCTAAACCACACGTCATCAGTTGTGAACAGGATAAAATCTTGACCTGAACCTGATCTAAAACTAACCTGAACCGCTGAACAACTACTGTGTCACTTAGCTGTGATATCTGAGCTTCAATCTGCAACGCACATGTGTGTACCCACACGACTCCTTTGCAAGTAACTTTATGTCCACCAGATTTAAGAAATATTTTGGTCCAAAGACCTTTTTAAAAATCCTAATGTACCACTGGAAACTTGTGTTCAAACATGTCCCCTAGAAACCCAATAGCTGTATTCTGGTGGATGCGACTGTCAGTAAATGCAGGACACATCATTCAGACGTGAACAGACATCTGGGTTCAGGTATCTCTCAATATATGCTCTGGATATATTGCTGGCTTTTTGGAGGACATTATAAGGCTGGCCATACACTATACAATTTTCTGTCCAATTTCTGCCCATTTTCCTTTAGATTTAACTTCCACTATGTAAAGCAAGGGCCTGCCTAATTGGATACAGTTGAAAGTGTTTTTCAGGTTTGACCTCATATTCTATGGTTTTTGGTAAATCTAAAGCAAAATTCTCAAGAAAATTGTATAATGTATGGCCAGCCTAATTAAAAGAGCAAACTAAATGGGAGAAACCCGTCCTTTCAAAGCTTGTATGCTCACCTAGGCGAGGATGACATATGAAGTAGGATATCTACATATAGTTTACATGGGCGAAGATATGATGGGGATCTCTGTCAAGTCTATAACGCATGGCAGAGAGCTGCAGCGTGTGTACACATTTGTGCAATCCCACAAAACCCAAATTCATGTCTGGAAAGCAGTAGGTCCTTGCCAGTCTCTGGGGCCAGACAGAGACATACAGGTATTTCCATGCATACAATGGAGTCTCGCAGAGTTTTGCACATGCATAGACGTGCCATGGGCCTCTGCCAGGTCATATAGACTAGAAATAAAAAAACTTTAGCTAGATAGGCTGCAGTTCCTCTTTCAAGAGTTCCTAAATTTTTTGTAGCCACAGATTGAGTATTATTATATACGGTTGTGCTCAAAAGTTTGCATCCCCTGGCAGAAATTGTGAAATTTGGGCATTGATATTGAAAATATGACTGATTATGCCAAATAATTGTCTTCTATTTAAGGATAGTGATCATATGAAGCCATTTATTTTCTCATAGTTATTTGGCTCCTTTTTAAATCATAATGATAACAGAAATCACTAATCCATTAGTCACCTTAAGTGTCATTGAATGTTTACGATGACACTAACTATAGACATTGGTCTCTGATGTGGGATGTACCCACTATGACCAGGAGACCAAATGTGTGGGTGAAGTGGACAAGCTGGTACTTTGGTAGCTGGAGATCTGCAGGTTGTCCTGATCTAGATGCTAAAACATATACAATTGTGCTCAAAAGTTTGCATACCCTGGCAGACATCGTGAAATTTTTGAATTGATATTGAAAATATGACTGATCATGCCAAAAGAAGTCTTTTATTTAAGGATAGTAATCATATGAAGCCATTTATTAAGTGTTCTTGCATGGCAAGACCACTTACTGTTATCTCACATATATATTCCTATTATTATAATAGCCAAATTTACCACCCTAACTCCTCCCACAGTTTTTACACTACATAGACAGTAATATACCGAAACGTGCGAATTGTTCCCGATTGGTGTGCTATTACTTTGTGGAACGATTCGACAAATGGTTCACGAAATATCGGCGTTTTTGTGGTGAAATTGGTCCCATAGGAATGAATGGCGGAATGTTCAAAACTAGAGTGGGAGCTGAAAAATCAGGACATGATTTCTAAACTGCCATCACTCCCTCATTTTCAAGCCCACCTACACAAATCTTATATCAAAACGTTCAGCTATCACTGCTGCCACTAAAAATGTCCACGGCTAAGCCATAGTCCTGATAGTTTTTACAATATGACCATTTGTTTGCAACTCACGCCGCCCATTGACATTCATTGAAACTCCACTCTAACCACCTCAAATTTGAAGGGCAATTTCTAAACTGCGACTGTGCCTTCATTTTTAATATTTCATATTTCAGAGACATACTATGCATCAAAGATGCATTTGAAGATGGCAACCGCCAGTGAAGTGAGCAAGTTGGAGCAGTTTGTTTTTTACCGCTCTTCTCTGCCCTTGCTGTAGAGTGAGTTGCCATAGGAACCCAGGTGTGTGAGCAGGCAGCAGAGTGACAAGCCACTCCACCCAGTTACTCCGTCCACTCCAGTTGTAGACTACTGGTGGAGGCAAGAACACTTCACACAATTTCCCCAGAAATTGTAGCTTTTCTAGTTATCACATAGTTGTTTGGTTCATTTTTAAATCATAATGATAACAGAAATCACCCAAGTTGCCCTGATCAAAAGTTTACATACCATGGAATGGCCTTTGTATAGACACACGAGGTGACACACACTGGTTAAAATGGCAAATAAAGGTTCATTTCCCATATCTGTGACTTTTTAAATTGCAGTTAGTGTCTGTGTATAATAGTCACTGAGTTTGTTAGCTCTTATGTGGAAGCACTGAGCAGGCGAGATACTAAGTCATGGGAAGCAGAACAGAACTGTCAAAAAACCAGCATAACAAGGTAAAGACACTTTATAAAGATGGAAAAGGATATTAAAAGATATCCAAAGCCTTGGATATGCAAATCAGTACTGTTCAATCACTTATTAAGAAGTGGAAAGTTTGAGGATCACTTGATACTAAGCCAAGGTCAGGTAGACCAAGAAAAATTGCAGCCACAACTGTCAGAAGCATTATTTGGGATACAAAGAAAAACCCACAAGCAACCTCAAATACAGGCTGCTCTTGGAAAAGATGGTGTGTTTGATGGAGCACAATATGACAATACTTGAAAAAATTAGGTGCATGGTCAAGTTGCCAGAAAGAAGCCTTTACTGCGGCAATGCGACAAAAAAGGTTAGTGACCCATGTCAAGGTGTTGTCAGGCATATTGTAGCAAACGGTCACTTGATGGCTAACCTGGAAAGTTAACCCAGGCAGATCCCACCCTCTATTCAGCGCTGCTGGCTTTGCTCTGTTATGTTAGTGACAGCGGTGGAGTCAATCTGGCGTCCGGCCCTAGGTTTCACCCCTCTGATATGACAGTCAGTAACACTGCTCTGGGGGGGTTCAGACCACCATGACCCCCCCTTATCTATGCCCCAGCTCTTCAGTAGCTGGTTTCCTGTCTGGGTAAGCCTAGGTGCCCCACTTGAAAACTGGGTTCATGTGTATATTGTAGATATAGTATTATATGCATGTATTATGTTGTATTCATTCATTTTTCAGATGTTCTGCTCTCTGTTTTCTCCTGAAAAAATGGAATAACTGCAAAACATGTTGAGAAGAAGTGGATAATTTTTATGCTCTAGATTGTACTCTCTGGCGTTTTGTATTCGTTTTCAGTAACATTAGTCCCGTTATGAAAGAATTATGAAAATTGTGTGGGCATATTATTGGTACATGTTTGTAAATGCTTGTATTTTAACATTGTAATAAAGTACTTTCGGCCTCAACCAAAAAATGTCCTTTGTATAACAGGCTTTGGACGTAGGTGCCCTTACATTTCAAAGTATATATATTTTTGCACATGTTTCTATGATCTCTTGTATCCTATCTGCAGCCTTTAACCATGTCCTGTTTCATGTCCACAATCTCTAACTATTTCTTGTATCGTGTCCACATTCACTAACCGTCTTCTGTATCATGTCCATAATCTCTGACCATCTCTTGTATCATGTCCACAGTTTTCGAATATCTCTTGTATCATGTCTGCAATCTCTGACCAATTCTTGTATGATGTCTGCAATCTCTGAAGAGGAGCCTGGAGAGGAGTCAAGAGCGAGAACGTTGCTAGCACAGGGGTCACAGGAGGAGTCAGATATATGTTGACTGTGGAGAGAATATCCAATGGAACCAGAGAACCAGAGCTGCCAAGCTGGAGTCCGGAGAGGATCATCTCACTGAACCCTACTTTGAGCATCTGAGAGGAGGTCATTGACAGTGCTACCAGTCCAGTCTGAGGGGGGTCACTGATGTAAGGAGGGACTGAATTGAGTTAGGTAAGGGGTAGGGATGCACCAAAATTTCGGTGGCCGAAACGTTTCAGCCGAAAACACTCCTTTCGGCTGTTGGCCGAAATGAAAAATAAGCACCGATACAGGTGCCGAAAAAACCCTGCCTCTCGCCGCCGCCCGCTGCCGCTCGGTAGTTCTCAGCCTTACCTGAGAAACCATCGATCTCAGCGCTGGGCATAGAGATGAGTGAAGGAGAAATGGCTGCCACGCATCTCTATGCCCTTGGAGGTCCGCAGCGATGTCACTTCCCTTTCCAGCCATTTTTTTTTTTCTAAGGCACTAGATCAATGCTTTTTTTTTATCGAATGCTTTACATTGCAGAGGAGAGATGTGGAGTCTTATTGACCCCCATTAAATTAATTTTAAAAAAAAGTTTAAAGTGCCCCCATCCCCCGTGCTTACATGTAGTGGTGAACGCATACATAGGCCATGCCCACGTATGTAAATGGTGTTCAAACCACACATGTGAGGTATTGCCACTTACGTCAGAGCAAGAGCAATAATACTCACACCAGACCTCCTCTGTAACTTTACACTGCTAACCTGTACAAATTTTTAAAGCATCACCCATCAAGATTTTTAAGTACTGCAGTTTCACACCATTCCACGAGCGTGCACAATTTTAAAGCGTGACATGTTGGGTATCTAGTTACTTGCCATAACATCCTCTTTCTTATTTTACAAGAAATTGGGGCATATATTGGGTTTTTTTTTTGAATTTTTTTTTTAACCAAAGTGTATTTTAAAAATATATATATATATTCATATTTAAAAACTGCGCATTTCGGTTTTCGGCCAAGTGCATTATGAAGTTTTGGTTTCGGCACCAGAATTTTAATTTTGGTGAACCACTAGTAAGGGGTGCACTGATATACAGGTTCCCTGTTATATCAATAACCCCCCCCCCCCCCCGCACCTTAATTAATTAGTTCTGTGGAAATTGGTCTATTGCAGCAGTTTTTACTGGAACGGGTGGTGAGGGGAAACCATCACACGAGGACACCTGTCATACTGAAAACTGCAGCAAGCTCTTTGAACACATTTTTTTTTAACCAAGCATTAGCATTACTGTCTCTTTGGTAACTGATATGTCAGTTTTTAATGTTGTCTCTGTGCTCCAGCTGGGGAGAAATACCCTCCATTTGCCCTGTTCACTTTTCCACCAAGTTCAGAACAGAAATTGAGGGGATTTTTGCTCTCTTCATCCTGGGATTTCCCTTCTATTTCTGTGGTGATGGCTAATTGGCTATGGGACTGAAATTGAAGGAAAATCTCTCCAGATGGATGAAGGTGACAACACTGCTGTGTTATATCAACCTGACCTTCATGGAAATGGAAAAATATGTTTTTTTCACTTTTCATATAACTTAAACAGATTGCTAATTGCACTAGCTATATGTTTATAGCTTAAATATTGATATTTGCACTGTTGTTCACTGCAAATTGACATTTTATGTACTTTTGTGAAGTAGGAAGATTCCAATGTTACAAACAACCTTTTCATTGGGGTGCAACCTATATGCTAGAGATGGTTTGCACCTAAATGTAAGGGGGTCTGCTGTGCTGGGGGAGAGGCTTATGGGAAGGCTGGAGGAGTATATAAACTAGGATCGAGGGGGGAGGGAGAATTGGATTAGAATGGGGTAGACAGATCAGGCAGGGGTCAGTCCTTATTGGTGGGTGGAATGTTGAAAGATGAGGGGAGGGCTATGGCAGATGATAAGAAGGTTCCCATGTTGCAAACAACCATTGGAACTGGTACCATTTGTAGAAAAATAAAAAACATGCAACATACGCGTGCAAAAGGTTTAAAAGAATTAAAGTATTTGTTCACCAATGCCAGAAGTCTGCCAAGCAAAATAGGTGAGTTGGAAGCAGGGCTGCTGTTAGCAATCATGGGGCTCCATACAGCCTACCTGATGGGGCCCCAAAACCCCAACCCTGCCCCACCCCCCTTACCCCGCCTACCCACCTAAAAAAATATGCAGCTTTGTCTTTAAGGATAGTTATTTTCCCCAGCCTGTTATAGGCAGGCCATACATGATGCAAATTTTGCAAAAATCGATCAATTCCCCCATCAACATCTATGGCTGGCTTAAGGATGCATCTGACTGTCCTATCTTCAGCCCTGACTCACACCACTGTGGCTTTGAAATTGTGCTACTTCAGTGTGATTTCAAAGCCACAGATCAGAGAGATTTGTACCTAGGATTTTACTGCGGCTTGCGACTCCATTTACCAGTCAATGCAAGTCGCAATGAAATCGGAAAAAATTAGTGCAGGAACCTTTTTCAAAGTCGCTGTGACATGAGTCGCAGTGATTTGAACGGTTCCAGTGTAAACCAGGGCTCATCAATCATCACGATTATCATGATAATCATAGTACAGGTGCTGTGGCTCAAAGCACCTGTACTGTGTGACTATCATCATGACAATGATGATCTCATTTGGCTGCTCCCTGCTGTATAATTGAACATAGTCTAGGCAATGGTCAGGGCACAGGGAAAGGTGTGTATTGTGTCATGTAATTACTGTACCGTTCCTGTGACTTCTGCTGCTGCTGGGTCCGCAGGTGCCCGAAAAAGAAATAAAAGTCCCCCTTGTCTCCCAACCCTCAGGATGAACTGATGGAGCCCCCTCAGCCCAGGAATAATGTTACCACCACCCGGGAGCCATGTACACAGGGGAACAGTGTGTATGCACTGACTGTACATGTGATCCTACATGAAGCCTGAAGCTGCTGTCTGGGCCCCCCTTTTCTGTGGCAGAGCCCAGGCCCCCTACAGGAGGCCCGGTGGTACCCCCTTATCAGCAGCCCTGGCTGTAAGCTTTGGTACATGAAGAGAACTATGATTTGATTGGTATTGCTGAATCCTGGCTTCATTCTTTACATGACTGGGCCATTAATATTCCTGACGATGTTCTCTTTCGGGGAGAGATGGTAAAAAGGAAAGGTGGTGGTGTCTGTCTCTATGTGCGAAGTGATCTCAGAGCGAGTGTGAAAGAGGACCTAGTTGATGGAGAGTGTGATGAGGCTGAAGCATCATGGGTGGAACTGCATATGGGGGTGTGTACTACAAAGGTAATCATTGGAGTTTGTTATAGGCCTCCCAATGTTATTGAGGAGGTGGAGACTCAGCTCCTTGCACAGATTGAAAGGGCTGCAAGGGCTGGGACAGTGATAATAATGGGGGATTTTAACTACCCGGAAATTGACTGGAGTAATGGTACTGCAGGAACAGTAAAAGGGCAAACATTTATCATCCTACTACAGGACAATTTTATGGTACAATTCATAGAAGCCCCAACTTGGAATGGTGCTCTGCTGGACCTGGTAATCTCAAACCATGCAGAGCTTATTACTAATGTCCATATAAAAGAACATCTGGGCAGCAGTGACTATAACATGATTTCATTTATTGTTAGGATGTGGTGAGTGAGTGACAAGATAATAAATTGCACCACATCCCTGGAATTTGAAAACGTTGAACTAGATAGTGTGGGATTTTCAGGGTGCAAATTTACAATGATAAACACATTTAAAAACCACAATAAATTTTATTTCATCTTACAAAAAAAAGGGAAAAGAAGAAGAGTAAATAATTACAATACTGTAAAAAACAAAAATTGAAGCTTGGCTGTATTGTTGCAGTAATTCCCTACATGTTTCACCCAACAAGGGCTTCTTCAGGTGTGAGAGAGAGAGAAAAGCTTCAACCACGATACAGTCTACAATATATCAAAAAGAATATACATAAACAACGGAGTTATGACATACATCCACACAATGAACATAATAATCAAAAGTATAAAAGAACACGCCGGGTCACCCTAGATGTCAGGTTCACGGAGCTACTACCGCATATGAAAATGCACTATCAAAGAACTTAGTTGGCCTATGCATCCGTGCAATTGTAGAGGATATAATAGGGATCAAATATCCATCCAAACATAGGTATAAATAAGCGAAAATTAATAATTACATTTCTACCAGATGGGGCAAAAAAAGAATCAGATAGAGGGAGAGAGAACACCAGGTGTGATGTCAAGTCATTGAAATAATTAAAAAATAAATGAAAAATGAATTTACCTTTAAATTATCACAATTCAGGCAATAGAGGAAGCAAAAAAACAGTTTTTGACTCAAATTGTTAATATACAATTCAGCCACTAGATGTCAGGAGAGGTCACAAGTTCATAGAATATTAGCTGTAAAAATCAAACAGTACTCGAAACAATGCAGTGTACAGAATCACCCAGGTGACTGAGCAGTCACCATTTTCCTGAAGCCCTCCCCTCAACACAAGTCTCTCAAATTACCTCCAGGGGGTCTCAAAACGTCTCAAGAGATCCTACATGTGCACAGTTGATTAGCCAAAGTACCATATCTTTATTCCCGCCATAATTTATACCTTCCACGCCGGCCGACTTGTGACGTCACAGGCCGGGTGCAGAAGTCAGACATACAACTGTGCATGCGTGAGGTCTCTATTGCGCATGCACAAACTGAAGCCGACAAAAACACAGCCAGATCTCTTAATAGGAGCAACACCTAAGCAGGACAGCTGAAGAAAAGAAATACAAACAAAAAAAACAAATCCATTTATACCATGTAAGGAAGACATCCAATCATTTCTATATAAGCCTGTTTTGGTCCAATCCAAACAAAAAATAATTAAGCCTAAAAGACAACAATTCCAAATCTAAGTAAAAGGGGTCCGGAATTATGGTTTGCAAGTTGTGTTTAGGCAAGCACATCGGAAAAGGAATCTTCAGGTGCAGCTACGCCCTGGGCGTCCGTACAATTGCACCTAGGGACGCATTATGGCATAAGTTACAAACACTAGAGATTGTAAGTAACATCCGAGTGAGCAAGGTGGGTTCCTAAATCAGAATAATTTTCTAGCAAATAATAGCATTTATTCTTTAATTTTATTACAATAGATAAAAAATGTACAGACTAAGCAAAATATTATAGCATTTATGTTTATCATTTCATAAGCATAGTATTAAAATATAACAACTTTTTTTAATCGGTCCTTACTGTGGGGTGATGGATAGGCAGGATAAAAGAAATTGTAAAATCACAAAAAACATGTTCATTGTGTGGATGTATGTCATAACTCCGTTGTTTATGTATATTCTTTTTGATATATTGTAGACTGTATTGCGATTGAAGATTTTCTCTCTCTCCCCTGAAGAAGCCCTTGTTCGGCGAAACATGTAGGGAATTACTGCAACAATACAGCCAAGCTTCAATTTTTGTTTTTACAGTATTGTAATTATTTTCTCTTTTTCTTTCCCCTTTTTTTGTAAGATTAAATAAAATTTATTGTGGTTTTTAAATGTGTTTATCATTGTAAATTTGCACCCTGAAAATCCCACACTATCTAGTTCAACATTTTCATGATTTCATTTATTGTTAGCTGTAAACAACAAGCATATATGGGAAAATAAAAACACTCAACTTTAAGAAAGCTAATTTTTCCAAGGCTAAGAGCTGCTCTCCAAGAATTAGACTGGGAGGGAATATTAGCATCGATGAACACAACACAGACATGGGAGTTCTTCAAAAAGACTGCATGTGAACAGACTGCAAAATATATTCCCATGAGCAACAAGTTTAAAAGGCTAAAAATCAAACCTATGTAACTTACGGCCAAAGTTAAAAAAGCAATAAATAATAAGAAAAGAGCTTTTATGAAATGTTAAAATGAAGGAACGCTATCATCGTTTAAACATTACAAAGAATATAACAGAATATACAAAAAAGAAAATCAAGGCCGCAAAAAATTGAAAAAAAAAACGACAGATTGCAAAAGATAGCAGGATAAACCCGAAAAATTCTTCAAAATATATTAATAGAAAAAAGGTTCGGTCCGAGCATGTAGGCCCTTTATAAAATAATGAGAGTGGGTGACTGGGGACAAAGAGAAAGCAAATTTATTAAATACCTGCTTAAGCTCTGTGTATACAAAGGAGCATGGGGGAGCTCTTGTCCATAATGGACATGGTATTGACACAGCTCCAGATGATCCACATTGGCTTACAATTGATATGATCCAAAAATATTTAGACAGAATAAAGGTAAATAAAGCACCTGGACTAGATGGCATACACCCACGGGTCCTTAAAGAATTGAGCTCTGTCATTTCAAAGCCATTGTTTCTCATTTTTAGGGACTCTTTAATGACTGACATAGTACCACTGGATTGGCGTAAGGCCAATGTGGTGCCTATATTTAAAAAGGGGACAAAATCTTTAACAAGTAATTATAGACCTGTTAGTTTAACTTCTATAGTTGGGAAGATAATGGAGAGTTTATTAAAAGACCACATAGATGAGTTCTTGCTGGAAAAAAATATTTTAAGCAACAGACAGCATGGATTCATGAAAGACAGAAGTTGTCAAACAAATCTGATTTCTTTTTATGAGGAGGTAAGCAAAACCTTGTACAGAGGGGTGGCTGTGGTATACAGTACTTGGATTTTGCAGAAGCATTTTACACAGTTCCCCACACACTACCCAGACCCAGTGGTCAGAAAGGTGGTGGGGTTGGTTTGCTTCTATCCCCACTGAGCACCTTTCAAGTCTTCCCTAACGCTCTCTCTCTATCCTTCTCTTCTTTCGAGACTCACTGCATCCGGCTGTTTTCTCCCATTTCTCTGAGGATCGCAGTGATCTATCGGCCTCCTGGACAGGTGTCCAGCTTTCTGGACAATTTCTCCGCCTGGCTACCCTACTTTCTCTCCTCTGAACTACCCGCTATCATTCTTGGAGATTTTAACATCCCTATTAATGTCAACAACCCGGCAACATCCCAACTCTTCAACATAACCTCATCTTTTGCATTAGCACAGTGTATACAGTCCTCCACTCACTTTAATGGGAATACATTAGACCTTGTTTTCTTCCATCTTTGCACTCCCTACAACCTCACAAACACCCCCTTTCCTCTCTCTGATCACAATCTCATCACCTTCACACACCTATCCCTCCAAACGGCAATTACCCGCAGAAACCTTCACAACTTGAACCCTGCTCCTTTCCACTCTGCCACTGACCAACTCTATGACAGAATCTCTCCCCTGTCCTGCCCTGACCTGGCCACTGCTGTCTACAACAGTTTGCTTTCATCCGCATTAGACTCGGTTGCTCCTCTAACAACACAAAGCATCAGGCCCCGACCATTACAACCTTGGCAGACTGACCACACCAAAAATCTTAAACGACATAGTCATGCGCTGGAGCGATTGTGGTGTAAATCCAAATCCCACCAAGCATTCACCCGATATAAATCTGCTTTCTTAACATACAATTCCTCCCTTCATGCTGCCAAACAAGCCTACTTTGTCACTCTTATTAATACCTTCTCATCCAGTCCTCGTCGTCTCTTCTCTACTTTTAACTCTCTACTTTCTCCACCTCCACCCAGTACCTCACTCACTGCTCACGAGATTGCAAATCATTTCAAAAACAAGATTGACGCAATTTATAGGGGCATCGCCACTGCACAGACATCCATCCCACTTAGCATACGTTATACTAAACCTCCCTCAACACTTTCCTCTTTTGACCTCACTACTACCGAAGAGGTCACTAAGGTTTTCTCAGAAGCCCGTCTCACTACCTGCCCCCTGGATCCTGTCCCCTCACAACTACTACAGTTACCCTCTTCTTCCATCCTATGCTCCCTCACTCACATCTTCAATCTCTTCCTCTCTAACGGTGCCTTCCCCTCCCCTCTAAAGCATGTGACTGTCACTCCCATACTTAAAAAGCCCTTCCTGGACCCCACCAACCTGAACAACTTAAGACCCATCTCCCTGCTGCCATTTACCTCTAAACTCCTAGAACGCTTAGTCTACAATCACCTGAGCTCCCACCTCACCGACAACAACCTTCTTGACCCTTTACAGTCTGGCTTTCGCTCTCTACACTCCACTGAAACTGCTTTACTAAAACTCACTAATGATCTACTAACTGCTAAAACCAATGGCCACTACTCCGTACTCTTACTACTTGACGTCTCAGAGGCTTTTGATACAGTTGACCATCCCCTCCTCCTCAAAAAACTCCACTCTCTTGGCCTCAGAGACTCTGCTCTCTCCTGGTTCTCCTACCTATCGCAGGGCTCCTTCAGTGTTACCTATAACGCTGCCTCCTCCTCTTCACTCCCTCTTTCTGTAGGGGTCCCTCAAGGTTCTGTCCTTGGACCTCTTCTCTTTTCCATCTACACCTCCTCCCTTGGTCACTTGATAAACTCCCATGACTTTAAGTACCATCTCTATGCTGATGACACACAAATCTATCTTTCTACTCCTCACCTCACCCCTTCAGTCTCCACTCGCATTACTAACCTACTAAGTGACATATCGGCATGGATGTCACTCCACATCCTCAAACTCAATCTTTCCAAAACTGAGCTCTTAGTATTCCCCCCAGCCCGTGCCCCCTCCCCTGACTTCTCCATCAAGATCAATAACACAGTCATCAGTTCCTCCCCTCATGCCAGGGTACTAGGTGTAATCCTAGACTCCCATCTGTCCTTTCAGCCCCAAATCCAATCGCTGTCCAAATCATGTAGACTTCACCTCCGCAACATCTCCAAGATACGACCATTCCTAACCTCGGAAACTACTAAGCAACTTATTCACTCCCTTGTTATATCTCTCCTTGACTATTGTAACTCCCTCCTCATTGGCCGACCTCTTCGCAGGCTATCCCCTCTTCAGTCTATCATGAATGCTGATGCCAGACTCATCCACCTAACTAACCATTCTGTATCTGCCACCCCTATCTGCTGTGGTGGTTTATGTAAGGATTTATTCTATTTATGAAGGGCGGTGTCCATTTCCCTTAGATGAAATGTTACAGTGCCTCCAGCCGTTAAAATACGGCAAATATTTAGTGAACCAATAATTTGGACACCTTGATAATTTGATCACCACTTATTATTATACCTTGAATTCTTTTAGCCAGTGTGATTTCGTACCATACACACAAAATTTGCCTTATAATAGATAAATATATAAATTTATTTATGTACAAAAATTATATATATATTAACACAAAACGCAAAAGACTGGTGATGAATGAATACTGGTACACACGATCAAAGATATACTATACCAATATCATACACAATACAATATTTCTAAATAATGATAAACAAGATAACAATTTTTCTAGATGATAATGATTAAAAATTAAATTTAATAATAACTGATAATTTAGAGTATCTCAGAGGTTATTTTCTCTCATAACGTGGCCATAGGAATGGGAGAAGATATTCCCTGATAAATTATACTCTAACTACTAATATTTAATAATTTATGAAATATGTAAATTTGCAATATGACACCAACAATATCTAACAGTAATACAGGATCTCTTTATATATATGTGAATACCCACTGCAGTTGTTATCACTCTAAGGTAATTCTTATCACTCTAAACACATAGGAAATATGCAATACAATATTAAATATAGACAGTCTCACCACACCCAGAACTTGGACTATGACACCTTCCCAGTGCATTCAGCTGGCAATGGAAACGCCTTCAGAATAATGGCCACAGGGCAAGTGATAGATAGGCAGTGTTGGAAAATGTAGGATGGGAGAAATTTAGAGAGTGTAGAAGTTTAGTAAAAAGTTTTTAAAAGTTTGAAAGGATGAAAGAGTGGTTATTCAGCAGGGATGGATTTCAGCCTCGTCTGATTTCTTCAGCTTGTTTTTCTTTGGCTCCAGTGAGATTTTTCAGTGAGTCTTTCAGTCAGTCTTTTTTTTTAGTGAGGTTTTTTTTTCAGGTTTTTTTTTTTTTCTAAATCAGGTGCATGGCTTTTTATACCATCTAAACTATTGTTCTAAAAGACCCTCCCAACAGGCTTTTGATTGGCCGGTCGAGAAGTGTATGTACCTAAGCTATCTCTCACCTGTCCGCGAGGTGACAGTCAGGTACCATAGAACAATTTGAGTATTGATGATGACTCACACCTCGGGTGGAATTCAAGGTGATTTCAGGTATTAAATATACGTCTCATCCAGATATATATATTTGATTATACCTATAATGTCCTGGATAGGAACTATAGAAGATATATGTGTATTCAGTTATTCATTTCCCTGAGATACAAACTTGTGTGAAAGCATTTGTTTTCTGATAAAACATACAACTGATACTAATTCACAATATATCTTACTTTTCATCATTTCATACTCAATTTAGTGATATACAATCCCCATTGCTGAATGTATTTTTGTTTCAGAAAGAGTAGGAATAATGTCTCTTTTTGTTAATGTCTTTGTGGGTAAAATATAAGTTCCAAGCTTTAACTTTTAGTCTTAAGAATGACACAATACTGATGTTTACGTCCATTGTAAAGATAATAGGGCAACAACCAGTTGTCCTTGTAGTTTGAAAAAAAACAGTTTGAAAAGACTGTTGACTCATCACTCTTTTCAAGGCTTTGTTTACTCTTCTCAGACTTGCAAGTATGGTCTCATATATTGTTAACTGTCGGTGTGGTGACTCAATGTTTAGAGGTCCAACGTCTTATTTGACTGTCTGATTAACTTTTGTAGATGCACTTTCCCCAACCCCAATGGATAAATAGCATTTGTTGAGAATATACATTTTAACTAGTCTCATAGTCGCCAACTTAAACTTCTCAGGATTGTCTATCTTGGGCCACCTGTAGATAGTCAAACAGTCTATTGTCTCTGGAAAGAGCTCCTTCCACCCATTGTCTGCATGTAACTTCATTAGAGGGTCCTTCGAATTTCGACCAAAAAGAGTTAACCCTTAACAGATGGCTAGGCTGGTTGGCTGTTGAAATAAAGTTATGTTTTTGATAAATAACTTCAAAAGGCACTACACTGCCTATCCCTCCACTGCCTTCCAGTTGCCCAACGAATAAAATTCAAAGCACTAACAATAACGTATAAAGCCATTTATAACTCTGCCCCAAATTACATCACCAATCTTGTCTCTAAATATCACCCAAACTGTACTCTCCGCTCCTCACAAGACCTCCTACTCTCTAGCTCCCTTGTCTCCTCCTCCCATGCTCGTCTCCAGGACTTCTCCAGAGCTTTCCCCATCCTCTGGAACTCTCTACCCCAATTTATCAGACTATCACCTTCTCTGCTCACTTTTAGGCGAGCTCTGAAAACCTATCTCTTCAGGGAAGCCTATCCTGCCCTCAGCTAATACTGGAATCTTCTACTCTTCCAACCAGTCCATCCCCCACAGTTACTACCTTTTGCACCACTAGCCCCTCCCTCCTAGATTGTAAGCTCCAAGGAGCAGGGCCCTAAAATCGCTCTTGTATTGAACTGTATTGTTACTGTATTGTCTCCCGTTATATTGTAAAGCGCTGAGCAAACTGTTGGCGCTATATAAATCCTGTATAATAATATAATAATAATATGGCTAATGTGTAAGGTAAAGTCTACAGGCTTGGAAAAATCTGTATCTAAATGGATAGAAAACTGGCTAAAAGATCGTATTCAGAGAGTAGCTGTTAATTATTATTATTATTATTATTATACAGTATTTATATAGCGCCAAAAAGGTTTGCTCAGCGCTGTACATTATAGTGGGGGACAGAACATGAGACAATACAGCAACAAACAATACACGAGGGGTTCGAGGGCCCTGCTCTTTCGAGCTTGCAATCTAGGAGGGAGGGGATAGTGGCACAGGAGGAAGTGGCTGTGGGGGATGGAGTGGTAGGAGGAGTGGAGGAGATCGGCAGTTAGGTGAGAGTGGGGTAGGCTTCCCTGAGGAGATGGGTTTTCAGGGTGCGCCTAAAGGTGAGGAGGGAAGGTGACAGTCTGATGGATTGGGGTAGTGAGTTCCAGAGGATAGGGGAGTCCTGCAGTTGGGCGTGGGAGGTGGAGACCAGGGAGCTAGAAAGTAGGAGGTCTTGTGAGGAGCAAAGATTACGGGTTGGGTGGTATTTGGGTATCAAGTCGGTGAGGTAGTTTGGGGCAGCGCTGTGAATGGCTTTGTATGTCAGTGTTAGTAGTTTGAATTTGATGCGTTGGGCTATCGGGAGCCAATGGAGAGAATGACAGAGGGGGGTAGCAGAAGAGGAGCGGTTGGTAAGGTGGATGAGTCTGTCTGCTGAGTTCAGGATAGACTGAAGCAGGGATAGTCTGTGATGAGGTAGGCCGGTGAGGAGGGAGTTGCAGTAGTCCAGACGTGAGATAATAAGGGAGTAAACGAGTTGTTTAGTAGTGTCTGGGGTTAGGAACGTATGTATTTTGGAGATGTTGCGGAGGTGGAGCCTGCATGAGCTTGCTAATGATTGGACATGGGGTTGGAAGGACAGGTTTGAATCTAGAGTGACACCTAGGACTTTGGCTTGCGGGGTGGGACTGATGGTGGCATTGTTGGTCGTTATGGAGAGGGTGGGGGGGGGCGCGGGCTGGGGGGAAAATTAGGAGCTCGGTTTTGGAAAGGTTCTGTATAAGGAAGTGGAGCGACATCCAGTCTGATATGTCATTCAGCAGGTGGGTGATACGGGTGGAGACTGAAGGGGTGAGTTGAGGGGTGGAGAGGTAAGTTTGCATGTCATCGGCGTAGAGGTGATAGTTAAAGCCATGGGAGTGTATCAGTTTGCCGAGGAAGGAGGTGTAGATGGAGAAGAGAAGGGGCCCGAGGACAGAGCCTTGGGGGACCCCAACAGAGAGGGGGAGAGAGGGGGAGGTGGTAGCGTTATAGGTAATGCTGAAGGAGCATTGGGAGAGATAGGAGGAGAGCCAGGAGAGAGTGGAGTCTCTGATGCCGAGGGAGTGTAGTTTATCAAGGAGGAGGGGGTGGTCAACTGTGTCGAAGGCCGCGGAAAGGTCAAGGAGTAAGAGGACTGAGTAGTGGCCATTAGCTTTGGCGGTTAGCAGGTCATTAGTGATTTTGAGTAGGGCGGTTTCGGTGGAGTGTATGGGACGGAAGCCAGACTGTAGTGGATCAAGGAGGTTGTTGTCAGTGAGGTGGGCGCTTAGGCGATTGTAGACTAAGCACTCAAGGAGCTTGGATGTGAATGGCAGCAGGGAGATGGGTCTAAGGTTGTTCAGGTCAGTGGGGTCCAGGGAGGGTTTTTTGAGTATGGGAGTGATGTGTGCGTGCTTTAGGGAGAAGGGGAATGCGCCAGTAGAAAGGGAGAGATACTCTGAATGGTCTAGCTTTGTTAGTGGTGTACCCCAAGGTTCAGTGATGGGACCCTTACTTTTTAATATAATTATAAACAATATAGGGTCTGGGATTAAAAATACCATTTCAGTCTTTGCAGATGACACCAAGCTGTGCAGAGGAATAACGTCCTTACAGGATGTCTCCAATTTACAAGCTGACCTCAATGCACTGTTTAATTGAGCAGCTATGTGGCAAATGAGGTTTAATGTTGATAAATGTAGGTTAGCACTTGGGGACTAAGAATATGCATGCATCATACATACTAGGGGGCGGTACAACTGTGGGAATCAATGGTGGAGAAGGTTCTGGGAGTTCTGGTAGATCACAAGCTTAATAATGGATGCAATGCCAAGCTGCGGTTTCTAAAGCGACCAAATCCTCGCTTGTATTAAAAGAGGTATAGGCTCCAGAGAGAGATATCATATTACCCCTGTACACATCATTAGTAAGACCTCATCTGGAATATGCAGTTCAATTTTGGGCACCAATTCACAAAAAGAACATTGGGGAACTGAAGAAAGTACAGAGAAGGGCAACTAAACTGATAAAAGGCATGGGGGAGCTCAGCTATGAGGAAATATTAGAGGAACTGAATTTATTCTCTCTAGAGAAGAGGAGATTAGGGGCGATATGATCAACATGTATAAATACATCAGTGGTTCATATAGTGAACTGGGTGTAGAGCTATTCCCCCTGAGGTCATCACAGAGGACAAGGAGGAACTCTTTATGTCTGGAGGAAAAGAAATTTAATCTCCAAACACAGAAAAGTTTCTTCACAGTGAGAGCTGTGAAAAGGTGGAATAGACTCCCTCAAGAGTTGGTTCTGGCCAGCTCGGTGGATTTCTTTAAAAAAAAGCCTGGATTCTTTCCTAGATACACAGAATATAACTGGATACTAACAGTTATAGGTAAAGTTGATCCAGGGAATATCCGATTGCCTCTCGGGGGATCAGGAAGCAACTTTTTTCCCTGCAGGAGCAAAATTCGATCATGCTTTGCTGAGTTTTTTGCTTTCCTCTGGATCAACTGTGGGTATAGGATTTTAACTTTTTTTTTAATGGTTAACTGGATGGACTTTTGTCTTTTTTCAGCCAGACTAACAATGTAACTATGTAAATAAAGTCTTGTAATCAGGTAGGTGATCCCCAATGCAGCGGGGTAACTTTCACTACTTTGGCCACTAATGCAGGGGAAAGGAACCAATAGGCTGCAGATTTAATTTTATTTTTATCCCTCTTCCACACAGAAATGGGGTCTTCTGTTGTACAGATGACATGTTTTACTAAGTTATCCAAGTAATGAATTATTTGATTGCATTTCAGATGATGAAGAGCAAGGATTTGTGAGTCGCACTTGAGGTAGAATCAGTGAAGGAGAAAATGGAAAGAGACAGAACGCAAAATGAACAAAGCTCTCCCTTATTTGGTCTACATTGTCACTGAGGTGAGTGTCATATTTTTTTCTTTTTAAGGGTTTATTAAAGGAGTAAAGCTCGTTTGGCTCTACTTCTCCTGGGAATCACAGTAGTGCAGTTCGTTCAGCACTCCTATGACCCATTTTCTGAAACCCCGTCAGCTGACATCACTCAGCTGGTCCAGGTTCAGGAAAGATCTTGACTTTAACCACTTGCCCTCCTGAGGATCCCCCCTTCATCCTGACCAGGCAATTTTTTGTGTTGCGGCGCTGCGTTACTTTAACTGACAATTGCACAGTCACACAACGCTGCACCCAAATGAAATTTATGTCCTTTTGTTCCCCACAAATTGAGCTTTCTTTCAGTGGTATTTGATCGCCTGTGCATTTTTGATCGACAATTTTGAAAAAAAAACAATATTTTTGACTTTTTGCTATTAAACATGTCCAGTAAAAATTTTTAAAAAATCAAATTTCATCAAATTTAGGCCAAAATATTTTCTGCTACATTTCTTTGTTGAAAATAACTCGAATCAGTGTTTATTATTTAGTCTGTAGGAAAGTTATAGAAACCACAAACTATCGTATATACAGTTCCTTGAAAAAGTATTCATACCCCTTGAAATTGTCCACATTTTGTCATGTTACAACCAAAAACATAAATGTATTTTATTGGGATTTTATGTGATAGACCAACACAAAGTGGCAAATAATTGTGAAGTGGAAGGAATGATAAATGGTTTTCAAAATTTTTACAAATAAATATCTGAAAAGTGTGGTGTGCATTAGTATTCAGACTCTTTACTCTGATACCCCTAAGTAAGATCTAGTGGGACTAACTACCTTAAGAAATCATCTAATCAGTCCATCTATGTGTAATTTAATCTCAGTATAAATACAGCTGTTTTGTGAAGCCCTCAGAGGTTTGTTAGAGAACATTAGTGAACAAACAGCATCATGAAGGCGAAGGAACACACCAGACAGGTCAGGGATGAAGTTGTGGAGAGGTGTAATGCAGGGTTAGGTTATAAAAAAGCATCCCAAGCTTTGAACATCTCATGGAGCACTGTTCAATCCATCATCTGAAAATGGAGAGTATGGAACAACTGCACACCTACCGAGACATGGCCGTCCACGTAAACTGACAGGCCGGGCAAGGAGGGCATTAATCAGAAAAGCAACCAAGAGGAGAATCTGTCCACAGGACAACTAATAGTCATGCACTCCACAAATCTGGCCTTTATGAAAGAGTGGCAAGAAGAAAGCCATTGTTGAAAGAAAGCCATAAGAAGTCCAGTTTGCAAACACGTCGAAGAAATTGCTCTGGTCAGATGAGATCAAAATTGAACTTTTTGGCCTAAAAGCAAAACGCTATGTGTGGTAGAAAACTACCATTGCACATCACATCACCCTGAACACACCATCCCCACCGTGAAACATGGTGGTGGCAGCATCATGTTGTGGGGATGCTTTTCTTCAGCAAAAACAGGGAAGCTGGTCAGAGTTGAAGGAAAGATGGATGGAGCCAAATACAGGGCAATCTTAAAAGAAAACCTGTTAGAGTCTTCAAAAGACTTGAGTCTGGGGTGCAGGGTCACCTTCCAGCAGGACAACGACTCTAAACATACAGTCAGAGCTACAATGGAATGGTTTAGACCAAAGCATATTCATGTGTTAGAATGGCCCAGTCAAAGTCCAGACCTAAATCCAATTGAGAATCTGTGGAAAGACTTGAAAATTGATGTTCACAGACACTCTCCATACAATCTGACAGAGCTTGAGCTATTTTGCACAGAAGAATGGGCAAAAATTTCACTCTCTAGATATGCAAACCTGGTAGAGACATCCCCAAAAAGACTTGCAGCTGTAATTGCAGCGAAAGGTGGTTCTACAAAGTATTGATTCCGGGGGGCTGAATATAAATGCACGGCACACTTTTCACATATTTATTTGTAAAAAAATTTGAAAACCATTTCTCATTTTCCTTCCACTTCACAATTATGTGCCACTTTGTGTTGATCTATTACATAAAACCCTGATAAAATACATTTACGTTTTTGGTTGTAACATGACAAAATGTGGACAATTTCAAGGGGTATGAATACTTTTTTAAGGCACTGTATCTGAAAATCAATAATTCCTGATGTACTAATAGCCTGCCTCATTCTTAAGGCCCTAACATGCCAGGACAGTACAAATATCCCCCAAATGACCCCTTTTTGGAAAGTAGACAGTTCAAGGTATTTAGTAAGAGGCATGGCGAGTTTTTTGAAGTTGTAATTTTTTTGTCCTGATATTTTTAAAAATGAAGAATCAGGACAGTACAGCATCATCATATAACTGGTGTGGTGGTGATCAGGAAAACTGGTGACAGTACAAAAAAAATTGTTTTTCATTAATTCAGTTTTCATCTTTTTTTTTCTTATTTATTTTATTACGATTTTTAACACACTGTGACCAGAGCAAATACTCAAATATATAAAAAATACAACCAATTTTAGTAGTTTCACAATAAATAAAACTAAACTTATAAAATATGTCTCTCTGCTGTTGTTATTTCATATAGATACAAATACACCATCAATTATAGTACATAGGGAAAACTTGAAATGTAGAATTTGTCATACGAGATCCTGAGTGTTTCAGAGTCATAAAACTCCTTCTTTGGGGTATTTCTGCATAAACAGTGATGTAATCTATGAAACTGAAATTGCAATTTTATAATATATAGAATATCAATATATATGTACACGATGCATTAAAATCAATGTATCCACATAAGAATGCAATACTCACACTATAGTGAGTGAAGAGTTAAAAACAGTCACTGGGGCCGCCTAAGTGACAGGTACATAAGGAAGGCTGCATTAATATCATATGACTGCGAAACACCCACCAACTGCTGTTTATGATAGATGTATGCACAGATAAGTGCAAAAGCATCCATATAAGATGATAAATAGTATTGGGATAGTGGAACAGAAGAAAATTCTCTACAAGAATATACACATATATATATATATATATATTTTTTTTTTTTCTTTTGAAAGTATATTAAAGTAGAGGCATATATTTCAGTGGGGGGCATTAAACAGGCACCCAAAACACCAAAACAAATAAGATCGATTACATTTTGGTGAGTATATTGACTTGGTGGATATGTTTGTTTTTGTGACTTGGGAGCCTCTGTGTAATGCCCCCCACTGAAATATATGTCTCTACTTTAATATACTTCTAAAGGAATCTTTTGATATATATATACATTTTGTTTCTCTTGTAGAAAACTGTCTTCTGTTCCAACATCCAATACTAACTGTCATCTTAGATGGATGCTTTTGGCCCTTATCTGTGCAGACATCTATCATAAAGAGCAATTGGTGGGTGTTTGGCAGTTACTTCCTTTTTACATCTTTTTTTGATTGTATTGACTGACATTAATGCAGCCTCCCTTACGTACCTATCACTTAGACAGACTGTTTGATGAGCCACAGGAAGCTGGGACCCTAAGGGGACACAAGTGGGGAAGTGATGGTCATGTGGTTTGTTTTTATGCTACGGCTGATGTTTCAACCTTATATTCACTCTAGTGTGAGTATTGCATACTTACATATATCTGTATATTGATAGTGTATTTATTCAAAAATTGCAATTTCAGTTCCATAGATTAAACTATCCTTCATGCAGAAATATCCCTGAAGAAGGAGCATTATGACTCTGAAACGCTTGGGGTCTTGCATGACAAATTGTACATTTCAAGTTTTCCTTATGTACTATGGTGGGTTGAAATAATTTTGTCCAGTCCATTTTTGGCATTTTGCATGGAATATGTCAGATTTGGCTTTTTGTTCCTCCATTTTTTTGTCTCATATCAATACAAACAAAAGAAATAAACATGAGAATGCTTAAACATTTATAATTGCAACAATTTTCTGGGGCAAAGTGGTGCATTGTCTGACAGAAATGTAGGGGTGCTAGTATTTTTGGCCATGACTGCATTTTATAAGTATTGTTTTATTTATTGTGAAACTACACAAAATTGTTTTTTTTACATATTGGCTGTAAAAATCCCAAACAATTGGGGAAAAGTCTCCATAGTCAACTTCTCAATGAAACTAAATTTACATCTGGAATATGGTACACCTTTGGATGAGCTGATTGTGGTGATAGGCACTGATCAACTCACTTGTATGCAGGTACAATGTAAATGTTTTCTGTATTAAAGTGGTTTTATCTGCACTCTCCAGTGTGCTCTGCTTCTGTCATGTATAATTGGCCCTTGGAGATATATATACAGAGCTTGACTGGATCCAATGTAGCCCGATACATTTGTAAGATTAGAGATACAGTCTATATAAATATAGCCGGTAACTGACAGGCTCCAAACTGTCACATAGACCTATCAATCCAGGAAAGTCGTTGCATTCCAAAATGTCTCAATCAATATGTTTAATTCATTTCAGGTTTAACAGTTGCACAAGCGTTTCAAGTGTCCCCACTCTTCACCAGGTGCAGGTAAGCTCAACCATTGTTGTGCAGTTGTTACCTGGAATAAATTCAACATATAGAGCAAGAGGTTTGACTTCCCTGAATTGATGTGTGTGTGTATTATACCACCACCACCCGCCTGAACCATAGATACAAGGCAGGATGGATTCATGCTTTCATGTTTTTTACGCCAAATTCTAACCCTACCATTTGAATGTCTCAGCAACCAGTCTGCCCATACTCCTCTGACATCATCAAGGTATTTTCGCTCACACAACTGCCGCTTACTAGATATTTTCACTTTTTCAGACCATTCTCTGTAAATCCTAGAGATTGTTGTGCCTGAAAATCCCAGTATGTCAGCAGTTTCTGAAATACTCAGACCAGCCCATCTGGCACCAACAACCATGCCATGTTCAAGTCACTTAAATCCCTTTTCTACTCCATTCTGATGCTCGGTTTGAACTTCAGCAAGTCGTCTTGACCATGTCTAGATGCCTAAATGTATTGAGTTGCTGCCATGTGATTGGCTGATTAGCAATTTGTGTTACCAAGCAATTGAACAGGTTTACCTAATAAAGTGGCTGTTGAGTGTATAATTAGGCTTAAATAACTAAATGAATCACCTGACAAGAGCTATAGAAGATATATATCTTTATTATTTTCTAAAAAAAAAAAAAACCCTAAACATGATAGAATATGAGACCCTAGAATAAAAATCACTATTAAAGCAGTGTTTTTTTTTTAAGAAACATTTTCCTGTTTTCACACTTAAAATGGAGCTAACCTTACTGTTCCTTCAATGGTCTTGTCTCTCAATGGCATGTCCTCCTAGGTGACTGTCACATACCTGGTCGAGGGCAAGCTGACGAGAGGGCTTTCCCTTACACCTACTGTCCTGTTTCACCTGGAGTTGATGACAGGTGATAACAGGGCATGGAGGGGCATGGGTGCCTTGCTGGAGATCCTGGCTGGAAGAGATGCCGGACAGCAGGCAGACTGGTGAACTTACAGATACAGAAGGCGCTGTAGCAGGTGCAGAAGAGCAGGCAGTAGTCAAGCTGGTGAGCAGGTGGATGCAGGATCTCAGGTGGGCAGAAGTCGGTAGTAGCCAGGTAGCCGAGGTACAGAATCGAGAACCAGAGCGTACTCCGAGCCAGGCCAGGGAAAGTAAAGTTTAGCAGAGAAGGTATGGGAACAGCTGGCAGGAGGCAGAGTCAGGTCACAAGCCGGAGTCAACAGAGTATCAGGAACAAGCGGAGTCAAACAGATCGGGCCAAACACAGGAGTGAGCACAGAATCAGGTCACAGGCAGTAGGAGCTGACGACCACTCAGCAATCCTCTGGTTTCTACAGCAGCTTTAAATAGGCAAGTGGGTGCCAAACACCCATGCTTACTCATGCTCATGTGCGTGAGTGTAATGACCATGCTAATGTGCTTACGCATGTGCATGAGTTGGGCACGTCCAGTTCTTGTTTTTGAGAGTTGTATTATACACATGCGCATATCTTCACACACGACCATATGATTCCCCTGGCAGTGTTAGTTATCAGCCATCTTCGTTGGCTGGTGCAGGATGAAGTCATTTCTGCACATGCTCAGAAGGCCATCATCCCAGCACACAGTGACCATACGCATGTGCAGCTCAGTTTACATAGCCAGAGAAGACAGCGGGCAGGCAGGTAGCTGTATTTTACTGCAAAAACACTGCATGTCTCTTTAGCAATAAAAAGCCTGCCTGCTCACTGATTATGGCAATGGAAGCTTAGTTCCGCTTTCAGAAAGTTGCATATACTCATTCTCTGGGCTGGGTGGTCATTAAATTATACCGAAGGGATCTCACGTTAGCACCATCCGGTGCAGTAATTCTAAATAAAGGCTTGTTCATAACATGTCTGTTGAGTTGCATTTTACTGTACACCTCCACACATGTATGATGGCATGAAGTAAAATGCAGCTAAATAAACATGGTGTGAACAAGCCCTAAATGACAAAAATAAAAATCTGGCCTTCTTCATCACTGAAAGTCTGCTAGTTACATTCCTTTTTTAATTTTTCTTCTTTTTTTGCCAGACCTGTTTAAAAAAAAAATCCTGACTCCTCCTCCCCTTATAGCCAACCAGTCAAGCTCTCTTTTTTGCAAGATGTTTTTAAAAGTAAAATCCAGCAGCCTCCTCCTCCCCTTATAGCCTGCCAAGCACGCTCCTTTCTCTTTTTTGCAAGATGCTTAAAGAAAAAAAGAAAATCTGGCCTCCTCCTCCTTTTATAGCCGGCCAATCACACTCCTTAAAATGCAGCTAAATGAACATGGTGTGAACAAACCCTAAATGACAAAAATAAAAATCTGGCCTTCCCCATCACTGAAAGTCTGGTAATCTTTTTCTTTTTTTTTTTTGCCAGATCTGTTTTAGAAAAAAAAAATCAGGCCTTCTCCTTCCCTTATAGCCATCCAATCAATCTCTTTTTTGCAAGATGCTTAAAAAAAAAAACAATTCGGTCTCCTCCCCTTATAGCCAGCCAATCACGCTTCTTTCTCTTTTTTGCAAGATGCTTAAAAAAAATAAAATTGCGGCCTCCTCCTCCCCTTATAGCCAACCAATCATGCTCCTTTCTGTTTTTTTGCAAGATGCTTAAAAAAAAAATGAGGCCTCCTCCTCCCCTTATAGCCGGCCAATCACACTCCTTTCTCTTCTTTGCAAGGCACTTAAAATGCCATGGCAGATTTTAGGGAAAGGTGAACTAACCCTCTAAAGCAGTGGTTCTTAACCTGGGTTCGATCGAACCCCAGGGGTTCGGTGAGTCAGTCTCGCGGGTTCAGCGGAGGTGAAGACCCACACCCGACTCATATGATTCGTGCAGTAAATATTCATTATTATGTTTTTGTTTTTGTGTGAAAAACATGTTTTAATGGTTTTGTTCTTTGTTCTTAACGGTTTTGTTCATTTTGTGCACCTATGTATAAATATATACCTATGTTTTGAATTTTAAAAATCATATTTTATTTTTCCAATTAAGAAGGGTTCGGTGAATGCGCATATGAAACTGGTGGGGTTCAGTACCTCCAACAAGGTTAAGAACCACTGCTCTAAAGTCTAAGTTCCTTTTGCACCATGTTACACTTGTATTTCCCCGCACTGTGCTTAGTAGCAAACCTAGCCCCAGCATAGCTGGTAAAAGGGAGGGAGTTCTCCCTTACCTGTTAAAGCGGTTGTAAATTCTGTTGTTTTTTTTTTGTTTTTTTTTTTTAATTAAAATAACAAACAAACATGTCATTCTTTCCTTCTCTGTGTAATGGTATTGCACAGAGTGGACCCAATCTTCCTCTTCTGGTGTCCCCCACTGGCAATCTTGGTTCCTCCTCCACCAGATTTCCAGGCTCCATGCCTGATCCCGGTTATCCTGGGACGAGCATGGCAGATGCCACCGTGTAGATGGTAGGGAGATCTGTGAATGTCCATTTGCTGATCTCCCCTTCCCGTTAATGACTCAGAAGGGACATATAAGAGATACTTCTGAGTGGTGGTGTCCCTTTTCCCAGCCAGTATTATTATTATTATTATTATACAGTATTTATAAAGCGCCAATAGTTCGCTCAGCGCTGTACATTACAAAGGGGGACAGAACATGTGACAGAACAATACCAATACAATGTGATACACGAGGGGTTCGAGGGCCCTGCTCTTTCGAGCTTAGTATGGGAACTGCACTCTATTAGTTTCATTTCAGAGCAGGTGAGACATCAAGAGTCAGTCACCAAAAATGCATCACATGAGGGACTTTATGTCCCCTATGTGATGGGGAAAAACAGACTTAGAAAAAATTGTGTAAAAAATTAAAGTTATACCCAAGCACTTCTGCTGGATTTCTTCCACATGCCCCAAGAATGCCTTTTAACCCCATGCACCCTCATTATTTTTTCCAGACTTTTTGTGCCCATCTGAAACTCAGGACCAGAATGGTTGATGCTGCTGGGTAGAGGGGAGGTAGATCAGTGAATAGGTCATGTCCTGGGGTTCAGGCTCGAAGACCAGTAGCTATAGCAGTAGAGAGGTTCCCACAGACCAGCAGGATAAGTACACTGGCAGGTCATCCTAATGGATGATGCAGGCTTACCCGAGGTGCAGGGTCTAAGTACCAACCCGTCTCCACCAGAGCTCCTGATGGTGGAGATAGTATTTAAGATAACAGTCTCTCGATGTGTGTGATATCCTCAAATCAATGTGAATTTGTGCTCCTAAAATTAGTCCACCTTCATGAAGGCATTCTTTATATCCATGTGTTCCTCAAAAAGAAAATTCTACATAGTGCATTACCCCACAAAACATTAGGGAATATAATAACCACCCGGTGCTAATAAAGTGTCACGCCACTCAGTGTCCACTTCTAAGCGGCTGTATTAAACACCCTTACCCTATCAAAGCTTGTAAACGACTTTCTATCTCATAATAATCCACAAAAACTGGTGCTCCATGCCGTCCTTTTCTCCCATCGGTATTACCTCCGACAAAAAACATATAATAGTGCAATATTCTTTGGGATACCAAAAAGTGCTCCCCTTATATTTCACAGCATTAGTGTAATGTAAATCCACTCCCCGTCACCTTACACACCATGCACCTTACCGGACTAAACACTTCCACAAGTATAAATGGCTCTCCTCATCTGATAATCCCTGCCCTGTTCAATCTCCATATGGCATCACGACATGGGTCAAAAAACAAGATCCTTATAGTGTAGTAAGTCTTAGAAAAAGGGTCTAGTTTATTAAAGTTATGCTTACAATTAAAACAGTAGTAAAACGCATTATCTTCCATTGTGGGGAACATGAATCCTCAGAAAAAACGTCAATCAGTGAATAAACCTCAATCAAGATGGCCACTCCGCAACTTCCGGTCTATGTCTATGTCCGATGTCAAGTCCTTGATGTGTTTCGTCACTTCCGACTTCTTCACAAAGGGTGCGTACGTCAGACCGGCGGCCACTTATATACTCTCACTCCTCCCCTTAACACAGACCGATAGCGCCATCTTGAAATAGGGCATTAGCCCACTGATAAAATAAATGAAAACCACCAACTCAAATGGGCCAGTATATAAATGCTAGTATGTATAATGCTCTATATACATATCATGGGGACATAACTGGCATAACACTCTATACCCGCACATATACACCCGCACACATATACACCCGGGCATACGATAACAATAGCAGCAATGCATAATATTATACCTAACACCATCTAGTGGTATAAATTGTATATGCACTATCCATCCACTATTCAAATAAATATTGGATAAATAGATAAATAATAATAAATACACAATTTTAAAAAAATCTCCTGACTATCTCATGAATAAATATGAATAAATTAATTAATTGTTATTAATATACAATATCCATAACACTATATGCAAATGAATCCTATAAATAATCCCCATAGCATATAATACCTCGTAAATCTATCTATTAGTGGACAAATAAATGGGAATATTTTACCCCTATATAAAACTATACAATTTTGGTTAAAAATGAATGAGTTTAAAAATAGAAATAAGGCACCTAGACACAGTTATAATAAAACCCAATTACCATGTATTAAAATACCAAACGTTCATCTAAAATACCTCTAATCCAGTGGAAAGGCAACTACTCCTAATCCCCTAAATATCTATTCTAAAATAGACTAGAAACTAATAGAACCCGTCATGCAAACGGTATCTCTGTACTGAGCTTAAAGCCCGTCTAGAATATAAATAGTAATTACCATTACACTCCACCAGTATGCTAATATCCCAGAGCTGGGTATGGGAGATGGGACGTGGACAACTAGAAAATTTAGACTTAAATCCCTATTTAATATAATATATAGTAAAACTATTTATGTGTCTGAAATAAAACAATTAAGGTCCAGATCAACATCCAGACCTTTAGGTTTCAAAGTGTCCAGTTGGAAAATCCAAAACATTTCATTTCTAGAGATTTCTATAATTTTGTTACTTCCTCTCCAGTGTCCCTCCACTTCATCTATTCCACAAAATCGTTATTGTGTTGGATCACATTTGTGGACGTCTCTAAAATGCCTGGACAAATGATGGTCCTTCTTCCCCTTCTTTATATTAGAGACATGTTCTCTGAGTCTTTTACACAGTGACCTAGTCGTTCTGCCTACATATTGAAGTTTACATGAAGTTTCCAATAAATAGGTCACATAAGGGGTAGTGCATGTTATGAACTAATCAATCTTAAATTCTTTTGTCGTGACCTGTGACATAAAGCTCTCTATTTTCCTAGTTTTCATCCCTGTTGTTTTACAAATATTACACTTTTTACATGGGAAAAACCCTTTGAGATCAAACATCTTAATTGGATTTTTCCTTGGAGGGGAAATTATATTTTTAACCAGCTTGGTCCGTAGATTCGATGCCTTTCTATATATAAACCCAGGTTTATTTGGTAACTGTCACGTACCTGGTTGGGGAGCCTGACGTGGAGAGGATGGCGTCCTCTTACTACTCCCACTCGGGGCCCTTGATAGTGGGGACAGAGGGCACCGAGCCAGGAGTGGCACGAGTGCCTGGTGGGTCTTGAGATGACTGTAGGCAGGTGATGACTCGGACGATCCGAGTGCAGGCCAGGTGCGGGTGCAGGAGTGTAAGTGCAGCAGCAGGTAGGTATGGCGGCAACAAGGATACAGGCCAGGTGCGGATGCAGAAACGTAGGTGCAGCAGGTAAGTATGGCAGCAACCAGGATACAGGCCAGGTGCGGATGCAGGGATGTAGTTTCAACAGCAGGTATGGCGGCAATCAGGATACAGGCCAGGTGCGGATGTAGGAACGTAGGTGCAGCAGCAGGTAAGTATGGCGGCAACCAGGATACAGGCCAGGTGCGGATGCAGGAACGTAGTTTCAGCAGCAGGTAGGTATGGCGGTAACCAGGATATAGGCCAGATACGGATACAGGAACGTAGGTGCAGCAGCGTCAGACAAGCCAAGTCAGGATCAATCGGACAGATCAGGTACAAGGGAGCAGGTAAGCGGATAGTCAGGGATAAGCTGGGTCGGTGCAAGCGGAGTTCTTTCTTTGTCAGGGTCAGATCAGATATAGGCAACAGAATCAGGTTATGGAGTACAGGATATTGTAGACCAGAAGGCATAGGCTAAAGTGTGTTGGTGATTTAAATAGCCCGCCTTGCAATGATGTGCACGCCAGTACGCATGTGTGTAACCGCATGCTCCCATGTGCATTGCCACAGCTGACAGGGATCCGGCACAGGCGCATAGATGTGCATCGGCGAGGGTACGATCCCTGACAGCTCCCCCCCCCCCAAGGGCAGCCTCTGGATGCCAACTGGGCCATTTTCTCTGGATGCCTGCGTCTGATTGCCAAGATTAAGTCTTTAGCGTGGATGTTGGATTCCGATTCCCATGAATTGTCTTCAGGTCCATATCCTTTCCATTTAATTAAATATTGGAGCTGGTTCCTCCTCTTTCTACAGTCGATAATTGTCTCTACCTCATATTCCTCTTCACCATTGACGATCACTGGCTCAGGTGGCCCCAATCCCCGGCCAGGAAAAGGTTTTGAGCAGTGATACGTGGAATACCGGGTGAATCCTTAGTGATTCCGGTAATGTAAGCTCGTATGCTACGTCATTAATCTTTCTTTTTACTGGGAAGGGTCACACGAACTTGGCACCTAGCTTCTTTGAGGGATAAGTCAATTTTAAATTGGCTGTTGACAACCATACTTCCTCACCAGGTTCCAGGACCAGGTCCCCCTTTTTTTTCCTGTCAAAGAATCTTTTGTTGTCCAGTTGAGCTTTTGTGATTGTCTCCTGTAGCACCTTGTTGTTTTGCTGAAGGAATTCAAAAGTGTTTTGGACCGCTGGAATTGATGATTCAGGCACTATTTTGTATAGAAACACAGGATAAAATCCATAATTAGAGAAAAAGGGGGACTGTTTCGTGGCCGAGTGTTTTGAATTGTTATATACAAACTCGGCCAAGGATAAAACTGATACCCAGTCATCTTGGGAAAATGACATAAAACAGTGAATGTATTGTACCAAGGTCTGGTTGGTTCTTTCCGTTTGCCCGTTGGTCTGAGGGTGATAAGTGGAAGAGAAAGAGTCCCATTTTCAGCTTCTCACAGAGTGCTTTCCAGAATTTTGAAGTGAATTGTACCTCTCGATCCGAGACAATGTTCCCTGGAACACCATGGAGCCTCACCACCTCTCTTATGAAGATTTGGGCAGTCTCAGCTGCAGAATGTACTCCCTTCATGGCAATAAAATGGGCCATTTATGAAAAACGATCCCTACGACAAAAATGGGCGAACATCCCTCTGATGGTGGCAGTTCTACAATGAAATCCATTGAGATAATTTCCCAAGGTCGAACAGGGACTGGTAGGGGCCTCAATCCCCAGGTCTTGCTTCTGTTGCCCTTGTTACATATACATGTGGGGCAGGAATTTACATAAGCTTTGCAGTCCTTCTCCCAATCAGGCCACCAGAACAGGCGCTGCACTAGGTCTAAAGTCTTGTGGACCCCAAAATGTCCTGCCAGGGGATGGTCATGACATAGCCCCAAAATGACCAATCGGATACTTTCTGGTGCAAAGATCTTGTCTACTGACCAGAGTAAACCTTCTCTAATGGATAGAGTTACTCCTGGTGGGGAAGGAGCCCCTAAAGATGCCTGCTGAATTTGTAAAAAAAGGTCTGTTTGTAAAAGACAGAAGTTGCCTGCTGAGAGCACCGTATCAGGGGTAGGAGGATCCTTAGGATCATTGGACATCCTAGACAGAACATTGGGCTTGATATTCTTAGAGCCTGGTCTGTAGGTAATGTGAAATATAAACCTGGCGAAACAAAAGTGCCCACCTGGCTTGTCGGGGTTTTAGACGTCTCGCAGTCTTCAGGTACTCCAGATTCTTGTGATCGGTATAGATCAAAATGGGGTGTGCTGCTCCCTCTAAAAGGTACCTCCATTCCTCCAAAGCTGGCTCGATGGCAAGTAATTCTCGATCCCCTACATCATAGTTTCTCTCCGCAGGGGATAGCTTACGGGAAAAAAAAGACAACTGGATGAAGTAAGAGTTGCAGGCCTTGCCGCTGTGATAGGACAGCCCCAACAACATTCTCCGAGGCATCTACCTCTACCACAAAGGGTAGTGCTGGATCTGGATGGTTTAGTATGGGTGCTGAAGTAAATAGTCCTTTTAATGAGTCAAAAGCGCTTTGAGCTTCTGGTGTCCAACAGAATCAGACCCCTTGTTTGGTCAGTTGGTTGATAGGAGCAATGATAGATGAGAATCCTTTGATAAATCTCCTATAAAAGTTTGCGAAACCTATGAAACGTTGTATTCCTCTTTTTTCAGATGGTGCAGGCCATTCCAGGATGGCAGAGACTTTTTGGGGGTCCATCCTAAAGCCTTCAGAGGATATAATTAATCCTAGGAATTGAATGCTCTGGCGTTCAAACTCGCATTTTTCAGGCTTTGCATATAGTCTGTGTAGTCTGAGGCGACCGAGGACCTTCTGCACAAGTCCTCGGTGAAGTTCAATAGATGTGGAAAAAATCAGAATGTCATCCAGGTAGACTATCACAAAATTATCTAAGAAGTCTCTGAAAATGTCATTTACCAGGTGCTGAAAGGTTGCAGGGGCATTACATAGTTCAAAGGGCATGACTAGGTACTCGAACTGCCCAAATCTGGTACAGAAGGCTGTCTTCCACTCATCTCCCTCCCGGATTCATACGAGATTGTATGCCCCTCTTAAGTCCAACTTGGTAAATACGGTTGCGGACCTGAGTCTTTGGATTAGTTCTGGGACTAATGGCAAGGGATAGCTGTTTTTAACCGTAATATTGTTCAACTTGCTGTAGTCTACACGTGGACGGAGGGAATGATCTTTTTTTTCTACAAAGAAGATACCTGCTCTTGCTGGGGAGGTGGAGGGGCGGATGAACCCCTTGTTTAGATTATCATCAATGTAGTCTTTCAGTGCCTCCAACTCACGCTCTGACAGTGGGAAGATCCGACCGAAGGGAATCTCAGCCCCGGGTAGCAGTTAAATTGGGCAGTCATAGGGTCTGTGGGGTGGAAGGGTGTCTGCACCACGTTTACTAAAAACATCCAGGAAGTCATGGTAGGCTGCAGGAACGATTTGGCATACCTCAGCATCAATGTCCATACACAGTAGGGGCACAGGTTGAGCAGGAAGTTGAGGTAAGCAATGCTTGTGGCAGTAGGCCAATTTAAAGTCCACTTCACCAGATACCCAATTCGCGCTGGGGTTGTGGGCTTGTAACCATGTGATTCCCAAGATAACTGGAAACAGTGGTGCTGCAATAACATCCAGGCATAGTAGTTCCTTGTGACTAGATGGAGGTATTACAATGGGTAGCGGAATGGTCTCTTGAGTGACTGCCCCAGATTTAATGTTGGATCTGTCAGCCAAGTATACTGTCAGTCTCTGCGTTTTGGCTTTTAAGGGTATCTGATGTTGCAGGGCGAAAGTTGAGTCGATAAAGCAGCTGCAGACCCCGGAATCAATGATAGCGGACACTGGCAGGGGTCTTCCCGGAAGCTGGAATGAGACAGAAATGGCATTGTGAGCAGGGTTGATGGTTGCAGGTGGTAGTTTAGCAGGCAGGATAGTCAGAGACTTACATAGCTTTGCGGGACAATTTCATACATAATGGCTGGGTTCTCCGTAATAGAGGCACGGCGTTGGCGTTCTTCCGGAGTAAGTGAGGTTCGTAGCAACCCTATTTGCATTGGTTCGGATTCTTCAACACTGGGTGTGGTAGGACTAGGTGGTACCATGTTTGCTGGAGATGGTGCCCTGGGTAGCATCCACATAGGGCGGACTTGGTTGGCAGACCTTTCCAGTCTTCGTTCCCTAAGCCGGCGGTCAATCTGGATAGCAAGATTAATGAGCTCTTCCAGTGTGTTTGGTACCCCTACACAGGCTAGCTCATCTTTAAGGGGTTCAGCAAGGCCTAAACAGAACTGATAGCGTAGGGCAGCATCGTTCCAATTGGTATCGGAGCTCCAGCGCCTAAACTCCGTCACATAGTCCTCAGCTGCCCTGCTAATGGGAATGGAGAGCTGCTTCTGCTGATGCAGATTGCTGGGGATCGTCATAGAGCTGAGCCATAGCCTCGAAGAAGCGATTTAAGGAAACTAACTTGACGTCTTCCTTTTCCAGCAGATTGTGAGCCCATGCTTGTGGTTCTCCCTGGAGGAGTGATATCACGAACCCCACCTTGGTTGCCTCTAATGAAAAGGTGCGAAGTTGTAATGCAAAATACAGTTCACATGCGTTGCGTAATGCCCTGAATTTGTTGCGATCACCAGAAAACCTTTCGGGTGTGGGGACCCTTGGCTCCGGGGGCAGCAGCATCACTGCAGGGTTCATCATAGCTCCCGAAGCGACAGTTGGAACAGATGTCGCTGTGGCGCTGGCAGAAAGTGCGGCTACAGATAGGGTTTGAAAACGATTTTCAAATCGGTTATATCCCTCTTGCATGCCCTTGACGGCTTGTGTCAGTGCCGCAATGTGCTGACAGATTTCTTCTAGAGGAGAGGCCCTTCTCTAAGGCTCCGACATGGCCTTCTGGTACTGTTACGTACCTGGTTGGGGAGCCTGATGTGGAGAGGAGGGCATCCTCTTACTACGCCCGCTCGGAGCCCCTGATAGTGGGGACAGAGGGCACTGAGCCAGGAGTGGTTTGAGTGCCTGGTGGGTCTTGAGATGACTGTAGGCAGGTGATGACCCGGGAGCAGGCCAGGGGACGATCCCTGACAGTAACAATAGGCCCAAAATGTTATCCCTTTTTAATATAGGCCAGTACTTACACATAATCCCTTCCATCTCCATACTGGCAACTGAAGTTGGAAATAAAAGCAAATTCCATCTTCTTTTCTTCTTTTTTAGGTCTCATTTCTTTTAGTGTTTTTATCTTTCTGTTTCCCATGTATTCTTTACTGATTTCAAATCTGTTTTTCCAATCTACCTGGATCATACCCTTTTTGCACAAACCTTTGTTTAATCAGTTCAGATTGATCAATATAATCCGTAACCCTCGAACAATTTCTCCTTATGCGACTAAACTGCCCCTTCGGTATCCCCTGAATCCATTGTGGATGGTGACAACTGGAGGTAGGCATGTATTCATTCCTATCTGTCTCCTTAAAGTATGTTTTGGTATATAATCTCTGATTATCTTTAAAAATACATAAATCTAGAAAATTTACTGATTCAACATTTATAGTCTGGGAAAAACCCAAGCCGTGTGGATTATTTTCTATGTGTTTTAAAAAAAACCTGTAGTGGCTCCATATAACCAGGATATCATCTATAAATCTCTTCCATGTTCTTAACCCTTTTCATACCTTCCCAAAAATTACTTCATGTTCCCATCTCGCCATGAAAATATTTGCTAGGCTAGGTGCAAATTTTGCGCCCATTGCCACGCTTTTTTTCTGGACAAAAATCTCCTGCATACCAGAAATAATTGTTAATTCTTAAATTGCTTAAAAAAAAAAATATCTGGCCTCCTCCTTCCCTCATAGCCGGCCAATCACACTCCTTTCTCTTTTTTGCAAGATGCTTAAAAAATAAATCCGGCCTCTTCCTCCCCTTAGAGCCGGCCAATCACGATCCTTTTTTTTTTTTGTTGAATAGAAAAAGAGTAAAAAAAATGAAAGCCATAGAAACGTATTAAAAAACATATGCATATATATTATTTATTTTTTGTGAAAGGTGAACATATGCATTGACAGATTTGGCGGAAAGGTGAACTATTCCTAAAAGGTGGCTATAAATCTTTTCTTTTGATATCCCCCCACCAGCAATCTTAGCACATGCTTTCACTGGATTTCCAGGTTCTACACCCAATCGGTGAACCCAGAACCAGCATGCTGTGTGCCGCTGGGTAGATGGGAGGAAGATCAGTAAATGGATCTTCCATTTCTGTTAATGACCCAGAAGTGGCATGTAAAATGTAATTTCCAGGTCCTGGTGTTCCTAGCCGGGGAAGAAACTAGTAAAGTGAGATATTCAGGGCTTTTTTTCAGCTGGAACATGGCGGAATGGCATTCCGCTACTTCCAACACTAGCCCTGTGCTCACCACTATCTACTGCCCGGCTCCCCTGTGACAGCACAGCTGAGCTAAACTAGCAGGCGGCTCTCTACAGCTCTCCCTGCCTTTGCACACAGTGCAGACGGAATTCACGGCAGTCAAATCATTAATTCGAGTGACTTAAGCACTTGCAGCTTCAGCTCTAACTAGCCTCTTTATCTCTGCGCCTCTGAATGGGGATGGTGCAGTGCCCTCCCTCCCGCTCATCAGCTAGTAAGCCATCCCGCCCTACCACCCTCCAGCTTATCAGCTACTAAGCCTGGCAATTCTATTCTGGCTCTCCCTTCCTTTTAATGTGTGGGCAGATTAGGTGGGGGGGGGGGTGCAGAAGTAAGAATTGATGAGAAAAGAGTGGAGGGCAGAGATAAGACTGGTGAAAGTTTAACTTTAATATTTATTTTAGCATAAAAGTCAATTCTTCTGTTGCTGGAGGGTGCAGAAATTAGCTTTGGAGAGGAGTACAGGGTGTGAACTTTGGGCAAGGTACTGGGGTGAGCTGCGAGTAGGGTACGGGGGTGATCTGCGGGCAGGGTACAGGAGTGAGCTGCGGGCAGGGTACAAAGGTCAGCAGTGGACAGAGGTAAATGTGTGAGCTGCGAGCAAGGGTGAACTGTTGGTAGGGTACAGGGGTGAGCTGTGGCAGGGGTACAGAGGTGAGCTTTGGAGAGGAGTACAGAGGTGAGCTGCAGCCAGGGTATTGGGGTGAGCTGCGGGCAGGGTACTGGGGTGAGAGGTGGACAGGGGTACTGAGGTGAGCTGAGGGCAGGTTACAGAGGTGAACTATGGGCAGGGTACTGGGGTGAGAGGTGGACAGGGGTACAGGGTTGAGCCATACACAGGGGTATAGAGTTGAGCTGTGGGTAGGGTACAGAGGTGAACTGTGGACAGGGTATGGGGTGAGCTTTGGCAGGGTTACAGAGATGAGCTTTATAGAGAGAGTACAGAAGTGAACTGTGGTCATGATACAGGGGTGAGCTATGGGCAGGGGTACAGAGGTAAGCTTTGAAAAAGGGTACAGAAGTGAGCTGTGGGCTTGGGTACAGGGGTGAGCTTTGGACAGAGATATAGAGGTGAGCTTTGGAGAGGGATACAGGGCTGAGCTTTGGCCAAAGATATAGAGGTGAGCTTTGGAGAGGGACACGGGTGAGCTGTGGACAAAGATATAGAGGTGAGCTTTGGAGAGGGATACAGAGGTGAGCTGTGGACAGGCGTGAGCTTTGAACAGTGGTACAGAGGAGAGCTTTGGACATGGGGGAGAGGTGAGCAGTGGATAGGAGGTGCATAGGTGAGTGTTGGGTTTTGCTTTTTTAGGGAATACAATTTGTAAAGTTTTCACTGGGGAAGATTTTTACTTGGTAGGCAGGGACAGCATACATACAGTATAGCAGGGCTTGAAAAAGCCGCTCGCCCGCTCGCCAAATGTGAGGAGCAATTCCTCTGTGGAGAGCGGCGAGCACAGATGAAGCTTGGAGCGACTGCACCTGTGCTCCAAGCCTCATTGTGAAGCCAAGTTCCGGTTTATAACTTCCGGTTTCCGACTTCTGCGGCACCGCCGCCGAGGGGACAAGTGCAGGAGAGGTCTGCTCTCCTCCGCTGAGAGGAGACACCCTCTCCACCGCCGCGGGGGACTCGAGGGGACAGTAAGTACTGTATACAACATGTCCTATCACTATAATGGAGTACAGGGGAGCTGGGATATACATTACTCAGTAATGTACGTATATCCCAGCTCCTCTGTACTCCATTATAGTGATATGACATGTATACAGTAATGTATATCCCAGCTCCCCTGTACTCCATTATATGATGACATGTATACAGTAATGATTACTGTATACATGTCATATCACTATAATGGAGTACAGGGGAGCTGGGATATACATTACTATGATTACTGTTTACATGTCATATCACTATAATGGAGAACAGGGGAGCTGGGATATACATTACTGTGTACATGTCGTATCACTATAATGGAGTACAGGGGAGCTGGGATATACATTACTGTGAACATGTCATATCACTATAATGGAGTACAGGGGAGCTGGGATACACATTACTGTGTACATGTCATATCACTATAATGGAGTACAGGGGAGCTGGGATACACATTACTGTATACACGTCATATCACTATAATGGAGTACAGGGGAGGGGAGATATACATTACTGTATACACGTCATATCACTATAATGGAGTACAGGGGAGATATACATTACTGTATACACGTCATATCACTATAATGGAGTACAGGGGAGGGGGGATATACATTACTGTATACACGTCATATCACTATAATGGAGTACAGGGGAGGGGGGATATACATTACTGTATACATGTCATATCACTATAATGGAGTACAGGGGAGGGGGGATATACATTACTGTATACATGTCATATCACTATAATGGAGTACAGGGGAGCTGGGATATACATTACTATGACTACTGTATACATGTCATATCACTATAATGGAGTACAGGGGGGCTGAGATATACATTACTATGATTACTGTGTACATGTCATATCACTATAATGGAGTACAGGGGAGCTGGGATATACATTACTATGATTACTGTATACATGTCGTATCACTATAATGGAGTACAGGGGAGCTGGGATATACATTATTGTATACATGTCATATCACTATAATGGAGTACAGGGGAGCTGGGATATACATTACTATGATTACTGTATACATGTCATATCACTATAATGGAGTACAGGGGGGCTGAGATATACATTACTATGATTACTGTATACATGTCATATCACTATAATGGAGTACAGGGGAGCTGGGATATACATTACTATGATTACTGTATACATGTCATATCACTATAATGGAGTACAGGGGAGCTGGGATATACATTACTGTGATTACTGTATACATGTCATATCACTATAATGGAGTACAGGGGAGCTGGGATATACATTACTGTGTACAGTTTTATATTTCGGACTATTTATTCTAAAGAAAAATGTAATTTCTTTGGTTGGGGTTGGGGCGGGGTTGGGGGTGGACCTGGGCAAGGTTGGGTGGGGCAACTGGTGGGGAATAAGTTTTGTGACCGGCTAGTAGGTCTGGACTCGAAATTTAAACCCCTGCAGTATAGCATACAGAGATCATTGGTGCAACAATGTCTCTTTAACTCCCACTGTAAAATTAGGCCACACCCGCTCGATGATTTGAGTTCCTGCACCTATTCTCTGAGAAAAAAAAGCCCTGGAGATATAAGATTTACATTTGTACAGGGCTCAACAAATCCCAGGCCCAGGATTAGAAATTGCTTCCTGGCACCTTGGTTCACATACTGCTTTGCATTGACTTCAATGGGAAATCCTCATAGACTTCAGAGGGAAATCACGCCCTGTAGACTTCAATGGGAAATTGCACCTCATAGACTTCAGTGATAAATCGTGACCCGTGCACTTCAAAGGAAGATCACACCCCGTGCAGTTTAATGGGAAATCGTGCCCCGTGCCCCATCATTAGTGTCAGTGTGTGAGGAATAGTGCCCCATTGTTGGTATCAGTGGGAGGAATCATGCCCCATCATTGGTGTCAGTGGGAGGAATCGTGCCCCATCATTGGTGTCAGTGGGAGAATCATGCCCCATCATTGGTGTCAGGGGGAGGAATAGTGCCCCATCATTGGTATCAGTGGGAGGAATAGTGCCCCATAATTGGTGTCAGTGAGAGGCCCAGAGGCATAGTTCCCCATCATTGGTGTCAGTGGAATAGTGCCCCATCATTGGTGTCAGTGGGAGGAAAAGTGCCCCCTCATTGGTGTCAGTGACACCAATGAGAGGAACTATTCCTCCCACACTGACACTAATGATGGGACACTATTACTCCCACTGACACCAATTATACTTACATCGCCGTGCCGCCCCCCTGAAAAGTGCCGCCCTAGGCAAATGCTTTGTTTGCCTCGTGGCAAATACGCCCCTGGGACAAGTGAGGGGCAGTGGGACAGGAGGAGCGCAGTGGGACAAGTGAGGGGCAGTGGGACAGAAGGAGCGCAGAAGGACAGGTAGGGGGCAGCGTGACGGGGGCATAGAACAGAATCGGGGCAGCGAGACAGGAGAAGCGCAGTGGGACAGGAGAAGCGCAGAAGGATAGGTGAGGGGCAGTGGGACAGGATGAGCGCAGAGGGACAGGTGGGGGGCAGCGTGACTGGGGACATGAGACAGTATCGGGGCAGCTGGACAGGAGGAGCACAGAGGGACATTTAGGGGGCAGCGTGACGGGGGGGCATTGGACAGGAGAAGTGCAGAAGGATAGGTGGGGGGCAGAGGGACAGAAGGAGCGCAGAGGGACAGGTGAGGGGCAGTGGGACAGGAGGAGCGCAGTGGGACAGGTGAGGGGCAGTGGGACAGGAGGAGCGCAGTGGGACAGGTGAGGGGCAATGGGACAGGAGAAGGCGCACAGAGGGACCGGAGGAGCCCAGAAGGATAGGTGAGGGGCAGTGGAACAGGTGAGGGGCAGTGGGACAGGAGGAGTGCAGAAGGATAGGTGGGGGGCAGTGGGACAGGAGGAGTGCAGTGGGACAGGAGGAGCGCAGTGGGACAGGTGAGGGGCAGTGGGACAGGAGGAGCGTAGTGGGACAGGTGAGGGGCAATGGGACAGGTGAGGGGCAGTGGGGCAGGAGAAGGAGCACAGAGGGACAGGAGGAGCGCAGAAGGATAGGTGAGGGGCAGTGGGACAGGAGGAGCGCAGAAGGATAGGTGGGGGGCAGTGGGACAGGTGAGGGGCAGTGGGACAGGAGGAGCGCAGTGGGACAGGTGAGGGGCAGTGGGACAGGAGGAGCGCAGTGGGACAGGTGAGGGGCAGTGGGACAGGAGGAGCGCAGTGGGACAGGTGAGGGGCAATGGGACAGGAGAAGGCGCACAGAGGGACCGGAGGAGCCCAGAAGGATAGGTGAGGGGCAGTGGAACAGGTGAGGGGCAGTGGGACAGGAGGAGTGCAGAAGGATAGGTGGGGGGCAGTGGGACAGGAGGAGTGCAGTGGGACAGGAGGAGCGCAGTGGGACAGGTGAGGGGCAGTGGGACAGGAGGAGCGTAGTGGGACAGGTGAGGGGCAATGGGACAGGTGAGGGGCAGTGGGGCAGGAGAAGGAGCACAGAGGGACAGGAGGAGCGCAGAAGGATAGGTGAGGGGCAGTGGGACAGGAGGAGCGCAGAAGGATAGGTGGGGGGCAGTGGGACAGGTGAGGGGCAGTGGGACAGGAGGAGCACAGTGGGACAGGAGGAGCGCAGTGGGACAGGTGATGGGCAGTGGGACAGGAGGAGCGCAGAGGGACAGATGGGGGGCAACGTGACAGGGGGGCATGGGACAGGATCGGGGAAGCAAGACAGGAGAAGCGCAGTGGGACAGGAGGAACGCAGAAGGGTAGGTGAGGGGCAGTGGGACAGGATGAGCGCAGCGTGACAGGGGGCATGGGACAGTATCAGGGCAGCTGGACAGGAGGAGCGCAGAGGGATAGGTAGGGGGCAGCGTGACAGGGGGACATGGGACAGGATCGGGGCAGCGGGACAGGAGAAGCACATTGGGACAAGAGAAGCGCAGAAGGATAGGTGCGGGGCAGTGGGACAGGAGGAGTGCAGAGGGACAGGTGGGGGGCAGCGTGACAGTGGGCATGGGACAGGTGAGGGGCAGTGGGACAGGTGAGGGGCAGTGGGACAGGTGACGGGCAGTGGGACAGGAGGAGCTCAGTGGGACAGGTGAGGGGCAGTGGGGCAGGAGAAGGAGCACAGAGAGACAGGAGGAGCGCAGAAGGATAGGTGAGGGGCAGTGGGACAGGAGGAGCACAGAAGGATAGGTGGGGGGCAGTGGGACAGGTGAGGGGCAGTTGGACAGGAGGAGCACAGTGGGACAGGTGACGGGCCGTGGTACAGGAGGAGCGCAGTGGGACAGGAGGAGTGCAGAGGGACAGATGGGGGGCAGCGTGACGGGGGGGGGCATGGGACAGGGTCGGGACAGCGGGAGGAGTAGCGCAGTGGGACAGGTGAGGCCAGTGGGACAGGTGAGGGGCACTGTGACAGGAGGAGCGCAGTGGGACAGGTGAGGGGCAGTTGGACAGGAGGAGCGCAGTGGAACAGATGAGGGGCAGTGGGACAGGAGAAGGAGCACAGAGGGACAGGAGGAGCGCAGAGGGATAGGTGGGGGGCAGTGGGACAGGAGGAGCGCAGAGGGACAGGTGAGGGGCAGATGGACAGGAGGAGCGCAGAGGGATAGGTGGGGGGCAGCGTGACAGGGGGCATGGGACAGGATTGGGGCAGCTGCACAGGAGGAACGCAGAGGGACAGGTGAGGGGCAGATGGACAGGAGGAGCACAGAGGGACAGGTGGGGGGCAGTGGGGACAGATTGGTGGTAGTGGGGACAGATGGGTGGTAGTGGGACAATGTGGGGGACAGAAGGGGGAAGTGGAACAGGTGTGGGGCAGGGTGACATGTGGGGGCAGTGTGATGGATGGAGAGCAATGGTATGGGGGAGGGAAGTAGAACAGGTGGGGGGCAGTGTATCAGGGGACAGTGAGACAGGACCGAGGGAGCACCAGTCCTCCAAGCACTTACCTGTCCAGCAGCGGCTCCTCCAGATGGTGTCAGGATCATTCCTGTGCCTGTGTCCCTTCTCCCCCACGATCTCTGGCGGCAGCTGCAAAGGACCGGGCGGGCTCCGCCCCTCTGACCTCGTCCTCTTCTGCTTCCTCCTTCGCGGCACCTTCTGGCCTTTCTGCAGATCCCGGCACACTGACAGCGGGCCCCGCCCCTCACGCGCTCTGAGCGCACACCGGGGATCCACCCACCACTCCGCTCTCCTCTGCAGCCGGTCCCTCAGCCATGGCGGCCCTGCCGCTGTGCCGCCCCCCTGAAAAGTGCCGCCCTAGGCAAATGCCTAGTTTGCCACGCGGCAAATACGCCCCTGCTCATACCAATAATGGTATAATATTTTTTGTTGTTTCATTTTTGTTTTGTTTTTTTAATTATTAACTACTACAAGAAGAAAATAGCTGTACCCAAATGAAATTTCCTTCCTGTTTTTCACACAAATAGAGCTTTCTTTCAGTGGTATTTCATCACCTGTGCGCTTTTTATTTTTTTGTGCTATTTTTCTGCTACATGTTTTTGGTAAAAAAAAATCCCAGTAAGTGAATATTGATTGCTCTGTGTGAAAGTTATAGTATCTACAAACTAAGGTATAGAGAATGGAATTCACACAGTTTTTACTTTCTGACTGCCCATCACATTTCTTGAGGCGCTAAAATACCAGTCACTAGTCACTTAAATGATATATTTCTCACACAAGCCATGGGTATATGTGGAATTACACCCCAAAATACATTCTGCTACTTCTACCGAGTGTGGGGATACCACGTGTGAGAGACTTTTTGGGAGCCTAGCCAAATACAGGAGCCTGAAATCCAATGAACACTTTGAAAGCTGGACGGTGTGTAACTTCCTCATTTCACTTCCTCACTACCTATCACAGTTTCGGAGGTCCTGAAATGCCAGGATAGCACAACCCCCCCCCCCCCCCCCAAATAAACCCTGCCGATCTAATTTTTTCTCACAAGGTTTTGAAATATAAAAAAAACAAAAAAAAGTATGTTTTTGTTTTCTTTCTTCATTTTCCAAAAACTTGTGGCAACAAATGAGATCTGCAAAATACTAACCATGCTTCTTATCAAATTTCTTAGGGTGTCTACTTTTCAAAAAGGGGGGGGGGAGATTGGTGCTATCCTGGCATTTCAGGGCCTCCTAAATTGTGATAGGTAGTCAGGAAGTGTAATGAGTAAATAAAGCCCTTTAAACACCTGAAGGAGCATATTGGATTTTGGGGTCCTGTACTTGGCTAGACTGCTAAAGTCTCTCACATGTGGTACCCCCATACTCAAGAGACATAGCAGAATGTATTTTATATATGTAATTCCACATATACCCATGGCTTGTGTGAGCAATATATCATTTAAGTGACAACTTTGTGTAAAAAAAAATGTTTTTGTCATTCTCCAAAAACTTGTGGAGAAAAAAATAAATTTTTAATGAAGTTTAAAGTTATTTTGATTTTTTAAATTATTTTTACACTGTCCCTTTCATTTTTTTTTTATCACTTTTAATGCTATCTCAGGGAATGCAAATATCCCCTATAACTGCGATGGACATTGTCATACATTAATTTCTGAGAAATTTGGGGTCTATCAGACTCTAGATATCTCCTCTGCTCTTACATTATCTAATCTCACCAAGATCGGTGTGATCAGATGCTTTCCCAATTTACAAATGGCGCTGTTTATATCCTGCAAAACTGAAGTGATCAAATGCTGGTAAGCTTCCGATTTCTTAGACTACAGAGATGATTGGCACCATGGCGGTTTCCAGTCAAATCTATGGTTAGCTGGCAGAAACACCGGCTGCATTCTCAGTTTCCCCTGATGGCACGGGAAAGCCTGAGAAGGCAGTGGAAAGCAGCGGGGGCATCTTCTCCCGCTGCTTGTAAAAACAATCCTGCAGCTAATTAGCCACTAGGATTGCTTTTACATGAAAACTGATCGCCAGCTGAAAATAATTATACAAGGATCCTGATATAACCACTCAAAGTCCAGTGATGTACCAGTACATCGCTTGTTTGGTATATATGCTATGTTTTTTTTTCTTTTATGCAGCCTGTGTACTGAATGAAAAAAAAAGAAGAAATCTCTGCCAGAAAAAGTGTATATATACTGAAGCATAGGGGCCATCCACCCACTGGCCACCCCAGGCCCCCATGCTTCGGCATATACCGTATGCTCTTTTTTTAACTGCGCATGAAAAATCTCATCCCACACTGACTAATGTATATTCTGAGAGCAAGTTCCTGTTGCTGTCAAAATAAACAGGTCGGTGCTGCAGCTGAATGACATTCCTGCAAAGAAATATATATTTTTTTTTTTAAAGCATAAACTATTATAACTACTTCAAGCCAGAACACATCTTAAAATATATCATCATAATAATATTAATATACAATAACAATATTTTTTTGTATTTTTTTTAATCATTAACTACAATGAGCAGAAAATATCTTAAAATATATAATAATAATAATAATAATAACAATAATAAAAATAACAATAAAAGTAATTTTTAAGCATAAACTATTAGACTACTACAATAAATAACTTATTTTAAAATATATAATACTAATAATAATATTCAATAACTATATATATTTTTTGGGTTTTTTTTTTCAAAGCATTAAATACTATAACTTCTAGAAGACAGGAAAGCTCTTAAAATATATAAGACAATAAATACATCTAAGCTGATAATATTATAAATAAAAATTATATATATATATATATTTTTTTTTTTTTTTTTTTTTTTTTAAAGCACAAACTATTATAACTACTTCAAGCCAGAGCACATCTTAAATTATATCATTATAATAATACTAATATACAATAACAATATTTTTTTGTATTTTTTTTTAATCATTAACTACTATGAGCAGAAAATATCTTAAAATATATAATATTAACCACTTGCACTCCTGAGGATTTACCCCCCTTAATGACCAGGCCTTTTTTTGCTTTTTGGTGCTGCACTAATTCAACTGATAATTGCGCGGTCATGCAATGCTGTACCCAAATGAAATTTACGTCCTTTTTTTTCACACAAATAGAGCTTTTTTTTGGTGGTATTTGATCACTTCTGTGATTTTAATTTTTTGCGCTATAAACAAAAAACCACGAAAATTTTGAAAAAAAAAACAATATTTTCTCCTTTCGGCTATAAAAAAATATATCGTAAACTCAAAGTTAGTCATAAATTTAAGCCAAAATGTATTCTGCTGCATGTTTTTGGTAAAAAAAAATCACAATAAGTGTATATTGATTGCTTTGTGTGAACGTTATAGTGTCTACAAACTATGGTATAGATACTGTAATTTATCCCATTTTTTGCTATACAGCGCTGCACTAGTTTAACTGACAATTGCGCGGTCATGCAAAGCTGCACCCAAACAAAATTTATGTCCTTTCTTTCACACAAATAGAGCTTTCTTTCAGTGGTATTTGATCACCTGTGCGCTTTTTATTTTTTGCGCTATAAACAAAAAAAAACCCCAAATTTTGAAAAACCCAATATTTTTTCATTTCCGTCATAAAAAATATCCACAAATCTCCAATTTCATCATAAATTTATGCCAAAATGTATTCTGCTACATGTTTTTGGTAACAAAATAAAAAAAATCCCAATAAGTGTATATTGATTGCTTTGTGTGAAAGTTATAGCATCTACAAACTATGGTATAGATAATTTGAAATTTGCACAGCTTTTACTTTCTGACAGCCCATCACATTTCTTGAGGTGTTAAAATACCAGGATAGAACAAACACCCCCAAATGACCCCTTATCGGAAAGTAGACACCCTAAGCTATCTGCTGAGAGGCATATAGTGTCCATGGAAGATATATTTTTTTTCCACAAGTTTCTGGAAAATGACAAAAACATTTTTTTTTTTTTTTTACCCAAAGTTGTCATTTAAATTATTTATTTCTCGCACAAGCCATGGGTATTTGTGGAATTATACCCCCAAAATACATTCTGCTACTTCTACCGAGTATGAGGTTACCACACGTGTGAGACTTTTTGGGAGCCTAGCCGCATACAGGAGCCTGAAATCCAATGACAACTTTGAAAGCCTGAAGGTGCGTAACTTCTTCATTTCACTTCCTCACTACCTATCACAATTTTGAAGGCCCTGACATGCCAGGATAGCACCAACCCCCCCCCCCCCAAATGACCCCTTTCTGGAAAGGTTTTGAAATATAAAAAAAGAAAAGAAAAAATATGTTTTTGTTTTCTTTCTTCATTTTCCAAAAACTTTTGGCAACAAACGAGATCTGCAAAATACTCATCATGCTTCTTATCAAATTCCTTGGGGTGTCTACTTTCCAAAAATTGGTAATTCGAGGGGGTTTGGTGCTATTCTGGCATTCCAGGGCCTCCGAAACTGTGATAGGTAGTCAGGAAGTGTAATGAGGAAATAAAGCCCTTTAAAAGCCTGAAGGTGCTTATTGGATTTTGGGGTCCTGTACTTGGCTAGACTGCGAAAATGTCTCTCACATGTGGTACCCCCATACTCGGGAGAAGTAGCAGAATGTATTTTGGGGAGTAATTCCACATATACATATGGCATGTGTGAGCAAAAAACGATTTAAATGACAATTTTGTGTAATTTTTTGTCATTTTCCAAAAACTTGTGGTAAAAAATAAATTCTTCTATCGATTCAACATGCCTCTCAGCAAATAGTTTGGGGTGTCTACTTTCCAAAAAGGGGTCATTTTGGGGGTTTGGGGCATTTTATGCTTAGCATTAGAAGTTTATGCCACACATCACTCACTCTTCTAACCACCTGAAGACCAAGCCTTTTCTGACACTTTTTGTTCACATTAAAAAAATCAGTATTTTTGCTAGAAAATTAAAGTGAACCCCCAAACATTATATATTTTTTTAGAGCAGACACCCTAGTAAATAAAATGGTGGGTGCTGCATCTTTTTATCTCACATAGTACTTACACAGCGATTTTTCAAACGCAATTGTTTTTTAAAATATACACTTTTTTGCATTTTAATGCACAAAAACACAATATATTGGCCAGTTATTTGGTATGATATAAAAGATGATGCTATGCTGAGTAAATAGATACCAAACATGACATGCTTTAAAATTGCGCATGCCCTGTGCAATGGCGACAAATTGCATACATTTTTAATATCTATAGGCAACGCTTTAAAAGCCTTTACAAGCTACCATTTTAAATTTAGAGAGGAGGTCTAGAGCTATAATTACTGCCCTTGATCCAACGTTCGTGGCGATACCTCACCTGCATGGTGCAATCGCTGTTTCCATACTGGTGCAGGGTCAACGCTGTCGACCGCAGGTGAGGGTGGGCGAGGTTCCTTTTTTTTTTTCTGATTTAATTATTTTTACACTGTCCCTTTAATTTTTTTTTTTGATCACTGTTAATGCTATCTCAGGGAGGGGGAGGGGGGCATTTTCTGCAGCTAATTAGCCACTAGGAATGCTTTTACATGAAAGCCCATCGCCGGCTGAAAAAAATGATACCAGGATGATGCCTGCAGCTGCAGGCATCACCCTGGTATAACCATTCAAAGTCCAGTGGTGTACCAGTACGTCGCTGGTCCTTGTTGGGTGTATATGCTATGTTCTTTTTTTCTTTATGCAGCCTGTGGGCTGAATGAAAAAAAAGAGAAGAAATCTCTGCAAGGAAAAGTGTGTGGTGGTATGCCCACCATTAGAAACCTCCCTGCATCCACCCACTTCTAATGGTGGGCACACATGAAATGTGCCAACAAATATAAAATATATATACCGAAGCATAGGGGCCATCCACCCACTGGCCACCCCAGGCCCCCATGCTTCGGCATATATGCTCTTTTTTTTAACTGCGGATGAAAAATCTCATCCGACAGCACTGCACACACCTACTTATGTCTATTCTGAAAGCAAGACCCTGTTGCTGTCAGAAGAAACAGGTCAGTGCTGCAGTTTGACATTCCTGCAAAGAAATCAACAATGGTTAACAATAAAACATTAACTCAATAAAACAACTTTATAATTGAAATATCTCTGCAAGGAAAAGTGTGTGGTGGTATGCCCACCATTAGAAACCTCCATGCATCCACCCACTTCTAATGGTGGGCACACATGAAATGTGCCAACAAATATAAATATTTTCCTCGCCGGCTCTTTTCCACCTTCAACTCCCTGCTCTCTCTGCCCCCACCTCCACCCAGTACCTCACTCACCGCCCACGAGATTGCTAACCACTTCCAAAGCAAGATCGACGCAATTCGCAGGGACATCACCACTGCTCAGACTTCCGCCCCACCTAGCATCCCTCACACGAAAACCCCCTCGACACTCCTCTCCTTCAACCTCACCACTGTCCAGACCTCCACCCCGCCCAACATTCCTCACGCTAAAACCCCCTCAAGACTCCACTCCTTCGACCCCGTTACCACCCAAGGGGTCACTAAGATCTCTGAAGCTCGTCTTAGCACCTGCCCCCTTGACCCTGTCCCCACACAACTCCTACGATCACCCTCCTCCTCCATCCTACGCTCCCTCACTCACATCTTTAATCTCTTCCTCTCTACTGGCACATTCCCCTCCACTCTGAAGCACGCGCACATCACTCCCATACTTAAAAAACCCTCCCTGGATCCCACTGACCTGAACAACCTTAGACCCATCTCCCTGCTGCCATTTACATCCAAACTCATTGAGCGCTTTGCCTATAATCGCTTAAGCTCCCACCTCACCGACAACAACCTCCTTGATCCTATTAATATATAGTACCCCCTGTGCTATTATACCATTAAAACGCTAAGCAGCCAGCACTTAAGTGCCACAACCCAGGCACCAAACACAGTCAAAAAATAGAAAACATAAAACAGTGCAGCGCTACAAATTCCTATACAAATGAACATATAATATATGCTAATCCAATATATCTCATCCCTTGTAAGAATATAGTACTGTGGTCACTCCCAGTGACATCTAAAATAGCGTTTGTTACACCACACCATAGGTGTACTGCCTGTGTGGATCCTAATAGGGTGCACCAAGATGGCACCCACGCTGGATATGATGTCACTGCGCGGTCCGTTTAGGCCCCTCCCACTGGCGTATCTATGCGTTATGTCACGATTGGTGCACGTGACTTCCTCAGGATATCCTGAGGAAGTCACGTGCACCAATCGTGACGTAACGCGTAGATACGCCAGTGGGAGGGGCCTAAACGGACCGCGCAGTGACGTCATATCCAGCGTGGGTGCCATCTTGGTGCACCCTATTAGGATCCACACAGGCAGTACACCTATGGTGTGGTGTAACAAATGCTGATGAATAGCTGCATAAATGTGAGTAGACAACTGTAGTGTGGCTTTTAATAAAGTAAACGGTTTTACACTATGTTGGATCTTTTGGCTTTACTGGGGATGCTTATGGAGAGGCACCTGTCCTAGTACCGGGAGGTGTTAACTGGACACAAAACCTACCAGAGGAGGAGAGTCCCACCACTACTGCTGAGGAGGATTCCACGGTTTTGGAGGAACATAAAGAGGCACTTTTAGCTCATTGGTCCTGAGGGGCCTGGGCAGGAAGGTGAGGGGGCACCCCTGTCACTGTGGATTCACACTCAGTTTGGAGTACCTGCATGAAGAGTTGTTGTGTTTCACTTATTAGGACACTCAAGGACTTAGTATTTTAGATGTCACTGGGAGTGACCACAGTACTATATTCTTACAAGGGATAAGATATATTGGATTAGCATATATTATATGTTCATTTGTATAGGAATTTGTAGCGCTGCACTGTTTTATGTTTTCTATTTTTTAACCTCCTTGATCCCCTACAATCTGGCTTCCGTCCTCTACACTCCACTGAAACCGCCCTACTCAAACTCACCAACGACCTGCTAACCGCTAAAGCCAATGGCCACTATTCAGTGCTACAACTCCTCAACCTCTCCGCGGCTTTCAACATGGTCGACCACCCCCTCGTCCTCAAAAGACTATACTCTTTCGGCCTCAGAGACTCCGCTATCTCCTGGCTCTCTTCCTATCTATCACAACGCTCCTTCAGCGTTACCTATAACGCTGCCACCTCCCCCTCACTCCCCCTCTCTGTTGGGGTCCCCCAAGGTTCTGTCCTCGGGCCCCTTCTCTTCTCCATCTACACCTCCTCCCTTTGTCACCTGATAAACTCCCATGGCTTCCACTACCATCTCTATGCCGATGACACTCAAATCTATCTCTCTACCCCTCGCCTCACCCCTTCAGTCTCCGCCCGAATCACTAGCCTTCTGAACGACATTTCAGATTGGATGTCACTTCACTTCCTCAAATTAAACCTTTCCAAAACCGAGCTCCTAGTTTTCCCCCCAGCCCGTGTCTCTCACATGTGGTACCCCCATACTCGGGAGAAGTAGCAGAATGTATTTTGGGGAGTAATTCCACATATACATATGGCATGTGTGAGCAAAAAACGATTTAAATGACAATTTTGTGTAATTTTTTGTCATTTTCCAAAAACTTGTGGTAAAAAATAAATTCTTCTATCGATTCAACATGTCTCTCAGCAAATAGTTTGGGGTGTCTACTTTCCAAAAAGGGGTAATTTTGGGGGTTTGGGGCATTTTATGCTTAGCATTAGAAGTTTATGCCACACATCACTCACTCTTCTAACCACCTGAAGACCAAGCCTTTTCTGACACTTTTTGTTCACATTAAAAAAATCAGTATTTTTGCTAGAAAATTAAAGTGAACCCCCAAACATTATATATTTTTTTAGAGCAGACACCCTAGTAAATAAAATGGTGGGTGCTGCAACTTTTTTTCTCACATAGTACTTACACAGCGATTTTTCAAACGCAATTGTTTTTTAAAATATACACTTTTTTACATTTTAATGCACAAAAACACAATATATTGGCCAGTTATTTGGTATGATATAAAAGATGATGCTATGCTGAGTAAATAGATACCAAACATGACATGCTTTAAAATTGCGCATGCCCTGTGCAATGGCGACAAATTGCATACATTTTTAATATCTATAGGCAACGCTTTAAAAGCCTTTACAAGCTACCATTTTAAATTTAGAGAGGAGGTCTAGAGCTATAATTACTGCCCTTGATCCAACGTTCGTGGCGATACCTCACCTGCATGGTGCAATCGCTGTTTCCATACTGGTGCAGGGTCAACGCTGTCGACCGCAGGTGAGGGTGGGCGAGGTTCCTTTTTTTTTTCTGATTTAATTATTTTTACACTGTCCCTTTAATTTTTTTTTTTGATCACTGTTAATGCTATCTCAGGGAGGGGGAGGGGGGCATTTTCTGCAGCTAATTAGCCACTAGGAATGCTTTTACATGAAAGCCCATCGCCGGCTGAAAAAAATGATACCAGGATGATGCCTGCAGCTGCAGGCATCACCCTGGTATAACCATTCAAAGGCCAGTGGTGTACCAGTACGTCGCTGGTCCTTGTTGGGTGTATATGCTATGTTCTTTTTTTCTTTATGCAGCCTGTGGGCTGAATGAAAAAAAAGAGAAGAAATCTCTGCAAGGAAAAGTGTGTGGTGGTATGCCCACCATTAGAAACCTCCCTGCATCCACCCACTTCTAATGGTGGGCACACATGAAATGTGCCAACAAATATAAAATATATATACCGAAGCATAGTGGCCATCCACCCACTGGCCACCCCAGGCCCCCATGCTTCGGCATATATGCTCTTTTTTTTTAACTGCGGATGAAAAATCTCATCCGACAGCACTGCACACACCTACTTATGTCTATTCTGAAAGCAAGACCCTGTTGCTGTCAGAATAAACAGGTCAGTGCTGCAGTTTGACATTCCTGCAAAGAAATCAACAATGGTTAACAATAAAACATTAACTCAATAAAACAACTTTATAATTGAAATATCTCTTCAAGGAAAAGTGTGTGGTGGTATGCCCACCATTAGAAACCTCCCTGCATCCACCCACTTCTAATGGTGGGCACACATGAAATGTGCCAACAAATATAAATATTTTCCTCGCCGGCTCTTTTCCACCTTCAACTCCCTGCTCTCTCTGCCCCCACCTCCACCCAGTACCTCACTCACCGCCCACGAGATTGCTAACCACTTCCAAAGCAAGATCGACGCAATTCGCAGGGACATCACCACTGCTCAGACTTCCGCCCCACCTAGCATCCCTCACACGAAAACCCCCTCGACACTCCTCTCCTTCAACCTCACCACTGTCCAGACCTCCACCCCGCCCAACATTCCTCACGCTAAAACCCCCTCAACACTCCACTCCTTCGACCCCGTTACCACCCAAGAGGCCACTAAGATCTCTGAAGCTCGTCTTAGCACCTGCCCCCTTGACCCTGTCCCCACACAACTCCTACGATCACCCTCCTCCTCCATCCTACGCTCCCTCACTCTCATCTTTAATCTCTTCCTCTCTACTGGCACATTCCCCTCCACTCTGAAGCACGCGCACATCACTCCCATACTTAAAAAACCCTCCCTGGATCCCACTGACCTGAACAACCTTAGACCCATCTCCCTGCTGCCATTTACATCCAAACTCATCGAGCGCTTTGCCTATAATCGCTTAAGCTCCCAACTCACCGACAACAACCTCCTTGATCCTATTAATATATAGTACCCCCTGTGCTATTATACCGTTAAAACGCTAAGCAGCCAGCACTTAAGTGCCACAACCCAGGCACCAAACACAGTCAAAAAATAGAAAACATAAAACAGTGCAGCGCTACAAATTCCTATACAAATGAACGTATAATATATGCTAATCCAATATATCTCATCCCTTGTAAGAATATAGTACTGTGGTCACTCCCAGTGACATCTAAAATAGCGTTTGTTACACCACACCATAGGTGTACTGCCTGTGTGGATCCTAATAGGGTGCACCAAGATGGCACCCACGCTGGATATGACGTCACTGCGCGGTCCCTTTAGGCCCCTCCCACTGGCGTATCTATGCGTTACGTCACGATTGGTGCACGTGACTTCCTCAGGATGACCTGAGGAAGTCACGTGCACCAATCGTGACGTAACGCGTAGATACGCCAGTGGGAGGGGCCTAAACGGACCGCGCAGTGACGTCATATCCAGCGTGGGTGCCATCTTGGTTCACCCTATTAGGATCCACACAGGCAGTACACCTATGGTGTGGTGTAACAAACGCTGATGAATAGCTGCATAAGTGTGAGTAGACAACTGTAGTGTGGCTTTTAATAAAGTAAACGGTTTTACACTATGTTGGATCTTTTGGCTTTACTGGGGATGCTTATGGAGAGGCACCTGTCCTAGTACCGGGAGGTGTTAACTGGACACAAAACCTACCAGAGGAGGAGAGTCCCACCACTACTGCTGAGGAGGATTCCACGGTTTTGGAGGAACATAAAGAGGCACTTTTAGCTCATTGGTCCTGAGGGGCCTGGGCAGGAAGGTGAGGGGGCACCCCTGTCACTGTGGATTCACACTCAGTTTGGAGCACCTGCATGAAGAGTTGTTGTGTTTCACTTATTAGGACACTCAAGGACTTAGTATTTTAGATGTCACTGGGAGTGACCACAGTACTATATTCTTACAAGGGATAAGATATATTGGATTAGCATATATTATATGTTCATTTGTATAGGAATTTGTAGCGCTGCACTGTTTTATGTTTTCTATTTTTTAACCTCCTTGATCCCCTACAATCTGGCTTCCGTCCTCTACACTCCACTGAAACCGCCCTACTCAAACTCACCAACGACCTGCTAACCGCTAAAGCCAATGGCCACTATTCAGTGCTACAACTCCTCAACCTCTCCGCGGCTTTCAACATGGTCGACCACCCCCTCGTCCTCAAAAGACTATACTCTTTCGGCCTCAGAGACTCCGCTATCTCCTGGCTCTCTTCCTATCTATCACAACGCTCCTTCAGCGTTACCTATAACGCTGCCACCTCCCCCTCACTCCCCCTCTCTGTTGGGGTCCCCCAAGGTTCTGTCCTCGGGCCCCTTCTCTTCTCCATCTACACCTCCTCCCTTTGTCACCTGATAAACTCCCATGGCTTCCACTACCATCTCTATGCCGATGACACTCAAATCTATCTCTCTACCCCTCGCCTCACCCCTTCAGTCTCCGCCCGAATCACTAGCCTTCTGAACGACATTTCAGATTGGATGTCACTTCACTTCCTCAAATTAAACCTTGCCAAAACCGAGCTCCTAGTTTTCCCCCCAGCCCGTGTCTCTCACATGTGGTACCCCCATACTCGGGAGAAGTAGCAGAATGTATTTTGGGGAGTAATTCCACATATACATATGGCATGTGTGAGCAAAAAACGATTTAAATGACAATTTTGTGTAATTTTTTGTCATTTTCCAAAAACTTGTGGTAAAAAATAAATTCTTCTATCGATTCAACATGTCTCTCAGCAAATAGTTTGGGGTGTCTACTTTCCAAAAAGGGGTCATTTTGGGGGTTTGGGGCATTTTATGCTTAGCATTAGAAGTTTATGCCACACATCACTCACTCTTCTAACCACCTGAAGACCAAGCCTTTTCTGACACTTTTTGTTCACATTAAAAAAATCAGTATTTTTGCTAGAAAATTAAAGTGAACCCCCAAACATATATTTTTTTAGAGCAGACACCCTAGTAAATAAAATGGTGGGTGCTGCAACTTTTTATCTCACATAGTACTTACACAGCGATTTTTCAAACGCAATTGTTTTTTAAAATATACACTTTTTTACATTTTAATGCACAAAAACACAATATATTGGCCAGTTATTTGGTATGATATAAAAGATGATGCTATGCTGAGTAAATAGATACCAAACATGACATGCTTTAAAATTGCGCATGCCCTGTGCAATGGCGACAAATTGCATACATTTTTAATATCTATAGGCAACGCTTTAAAAGCCTTTACAAGCTACCATTTTAAATTTAGAGAGGAGGTCTAGAGCTATAATTACTGCCCTTGATCCAACGTTCGTGGCGATACCTCACCTGCATGGTGCAATCGCTGTTTCCATACTGGCACAGGGTCAACGCTGTCGACCGCAGGTGAGGGTGGGCGAGGTTCCTTTTTTTTTTTCTGATTTAATTATTTTTACACTGTCCCTTTAATTTTTTTTTTTGATCACTGTTAATGCTATCTCAGGGAGGGGGAGGGGGGCATTTTCTGCAGCTAATTAGCCACTAGGAATGCTTTTACATGAAAGCCCATCGCCGGCTGAAAAAAATGATACCAGGATGATGCCTGCAGCTGCAGGGATCACCCTGGTATAACCATTCAAAGTCCAGTGGTGTACCAGTACGTCGCTGGTCCTTGTTGGGTGTATATGCTATGTTCTTTTTTTCTTTATGCAGCCTGTGGGCTGAATGAAAAAAAAGAGAAGAAATCTCTGCAAGGAAAAGTGTGTGGTGGTATGCCCACCATTAGAAACCTCCCTGCATCCACCCACTTCTAATGGTGGGCACACATGAAATGTGCCAACAAATATAAAATATATATACCGAAGCATAGGGGCCATCCACCCACTGGCCACCCCAGGCCCCCATGCTTCGGCATATATGCTCTTTTTTTTAACTGCGGATGAAAAATCTCATCCGACAGCACTGCACACACCTACTTATGTCTATTCTGAAAGCAAGACCCTGTTGCTGTCAGAAGAAACAGGTCAGTGCTGCAGTTTGACATTCCTGCAAAGAAATCAACAATGGTTAACAATAAAACATTAACTCAATAAAACAACTTTATAATTGAAATATCTCTGCAAGGAAAAGTGTGTGGTGGTATGCCCACCATTAGAAACCTCCATGCATCCACCCACTTCTAATGGTGGGCACACATGAAATGTGCCAACAAATATAAATATTTCCCTCGCCGGCTCTTTTCCACCTTCAACTCCCTGCTCTCTCTGCCCCCACCTCCACCCAGTACCTCACTCACCGCCCACGAGATTGCTAACCACTTCCAAAGCAAGATCGACGCAATTCGCAGGGACATCACCACTGCTCAGACTTCCGCCCCACCTAGCATCCCTCACACGAAAACCCCCTCGACACTCCTCTCCTTCAACCTCACCACTGTCCAGACCTCCACCCCGCCCAACATTCCTCACGCTAAAACCCCCTCAAGACTCCACTCCTTCGACCCCGTTACCACCCAAGGGGTCACTAAGATCTCTGAAGCTCGTCTTAGCACCTGCCCCCTTGACCCTGTCCCCACACAACTCCTACGATCACCCTCCTCCTCCATCCTACGCTCCCTCACTCACATCTTTAATCTCTTCCTCTCTACTGGCACATTGCCCTCCACTCTGAAGCACGCGCACATCACTCCCATACTTAAAAAACCCTCCCTGGATCCCACTGACCTGAACAACCTTAGACCCATCTCCCTGCTGCCATTTACATCCAAACTCATCAAGCGCTTTGCCTATAATCGCTTAAGCTCCCACCTCACCGACAACAACCTCCTTGATCCTATTAATATATAGTACCCCCTGTGCTATTATACCGTTAAAACGCTAAGCAGCCAGCACTTAAGTGCCACAACCCAGGCACCAAACACAGTCAAAAAATAGAAAACATAAAACAGTGCAGCGCTACAAATTCCTATAGAAATGAACATATAATATATGCTAATCCAATATATCTCATCCCTTGTAAGAATATAGTACTGTGGTCACTCCCAGTGACATCTAAAATAGCGTTTGTTACACCACACCATAGGTGTACTGCCTGTGTGGATCCTAATAGGGTGCACCAAGATGGCACCCACGCTGGATATGACGTCACTGCGCGGTCCCTTTAGGCCCCTCCCACTGGCGTATCTATGTGTTATGTCACGATTGGTGCACTTGACTTCCTCAGGATATCCTGAGGAAGTCACGTGCACCAATCGTGACGTAACGCGTAGATACGCCAGTGGGAGGGGCCTAAAGGGACCACGCAGTGACGTCATATCCAGCGTGGGTGCCATCTTGGTGCACCCTATTAGGATCCACACAGGCAGTACACCTATGGTGTGGTGTAACAAACGCTGATGAATAGCTGCATAAATGTGAGTAGACAACTGTAGTGTGGCTTTTAATAAAGTAAACTGTTTTACACTATGTTGGATCTTTTGGCTTTACTGGGGATGCTTATGGAGAGGCACCTGTCCTAGTACCGGGAGGTGTTAACTGGACACAAAACCTACCAGAGGAGGAGTGTCCCACCACTACTGCTGAGGAGGATTCCACGGTTTTGGAGGAACATAAAGAGGCACTTTTAGCTCATTGGTCCTGAGGGGCCTGGGCAGGAAGGTGAGGGGGCACCCCTGTCATTGTGGATTCACACTCAGTTTGGAGCACCTGCATGAAGAGTTGTTGTGTTTCACTTATTAGGACACTCAAGGACTTAGTATTTTAGATGTCACTGGGAGTGACCACAGTACTATATTCTTACAAGGGATAAGGTATATTGGATTAGCATATATTATATGTTCATTTGTATAGGAATTTGTAGCGCTGCACTGTTTTATGTTTTCTATTTTTTAACCTCCTTGATCCCCTACAATCTGGCTTCCGTCCTCTACACTCCACTGAAACCGCCCTACTCAAACTCACCAACGACCTGCTAACCGCTAAAGCCAATGGCCACTACTCAGTGCTACAACTCCTCAACCTCTCCGCGGCTTTCAACATGGTCGACCACCCCCTCGTCCTCAAAAGACTATACTCTTTCGGCCTCAGAGACTCCGCTATCTTTTGGCTCTCTTCCTATCTATCACAACGCTCCTTCAGCGTTACCTATAACGCTGCCACCTCCCCCTCACTCCCCCTCTCTGTTGGGGTCCCCCAAGGTTCTGTCCTCGGGCCCCTTCTCTTCTCCATCTACACCTCCTCCCTTTGTCACCTGATAAACTCCCATGGCTTCCACTACCATCTCTATGCCGATGACACTCAAATCTATCTCTCTACCCCTCGCCTCACCCCTTCAGTCTCCGCCCGAATCACTAGCCTTCTGATCGACATTTCAGATTGGATGTCACTTCACTTCCTCAAATTAAACCTTGCCAAAACCGAGCTCCTAGTTTTCCCCCCAGCCCGTGTCTCTCACATGTGGTACCCCCATACTCGGGAGAAGTAGCAGAATGTATTTTGGGGAGTAATTCCACATATACATATGGCATGTGTGAGCAAAAAACGATTTAAATGACAATTTTGTGTAATTTTTTGTCATTTTCCAAAAACTTGTGGTAAAAAAATAAATTCTTCTATCGATTCAACATGCCTCTCAGCAAATAGTTTGGGGTGTCTACTTTCCAAAAAGGGGTCATTTTGGGGGTTTGGGGCATTTTATGCCTAGCATTAGAAGTTTATGCCACACATCACTCACTCTTCTAACCACCTGAAGACCAAGCCTTTTCTGACACTTTTTGTTCACATTAAAAAAATCAGTATTTTTGCTAGAAAATTAAAGTGAACCCCCAAACATTATATATTTTTCTAGAGCAGACACCCTAGTAAATAAAATGGTGGGTGCTGCAACTTTTTATCTCACATAGTACTTACACAGCGATTTTTCAAACGCAATTGTTTTTTAAAATATACACTTTTTTGCATTTTAATGCACAAAAACACAATATATTGGCCAGTTATTTGGTATGATAAAAAAGATCCACCCACTGGCCACCCCAGGCCCCCATGCTTCGGCATATATGCTCTTTTTTTTAACTGCGGATGAAAAATCTCATCCGACAAATATAAAATATATATACCGAAGCATAGGGGCCATCCACCCACTGGCCACCCCAGGCCCCCATGCTTCGGCATATATGCTCTTTTTTTTAACTGCGGATGAAAAATCTCATCCGACAGCACTGCACACACCTACTTATGTCTATTCTGAAAGCAAGACCCTGTTGCTGTCAGAATAAACAGGTCAGTGCTGCAGTTTGACATTCCTGCAAAGAAATCAACAATGGTTAACAATAAAACATTAACTCAATAAAACAACTTTATAATTGAAATATCTCTGCAAGGAAAAGTGTGTGGTGGTATGCCCACCATTAGAAACCTCCCTGCATCCACCCACTTCTAATGGTGGGCACACATGAAATGTGCCAACAAATATAAATATTTTCCTCGCCGGCTCTTTTCCACCCTTAACTCCCTGCTCTCTCTGCCCCCACCTCCACCCAGTACCTCACTCACCGCCCACGAGATTGCTAACCACTTCCAAAGCAAGATCGACGCAATTCGCAGGGACATCACCACTGCTCAGACTTCCGCCCCACCTAGCATCCCTCACACGAAAACCCCCTCGACACTCCTCTCCTTCAACCTCACCACTGTCCAGACCTCCACCCCGCCCAACATTCCTCACGCTAAAACCCCCTCAAGACTCCACTCCTTCGACCCCGTTACCACCCAAGAGGTCACTAAGATCTCTGAAGCTCGTCTTAGCACCTGCCCCCTTGACCCTGTCCCCACACAACTCCTACGATCACCCTCCTCCTCCATCCTACGCTCCCTCACTCACATCTTTAATCTCTTCCTCTCTACTGGCACATTCCCCTCCACTCTGAAGCACGCGCACATCACTCCCATACTTAAAAAACCCTCCCTGGATCCCACTGACCTGAACAACCTTAGACCCATCTCCCTGCTGCCATTTACATCCAAACTCATTGAGCGCTTTGCCTATAATCACTTAAGCTCCCACCTCACCGACAACAACCTCCTTGATCCTATTAATATATAGTACCCCCTGTGCTATTATACCGATAAAACGCTAAGCAGCCAGCACTTAAGTGCCACAACCCAGGCACCAAACACAGTCAAAAAATAGAAAACATAAAACAGTGCAGCGCTACAAATTCCTATACAAATGAACGTATAATATATGCTAATCAAATATATCTCATCCCTTGTAAGAATATAGTACTGTGGTCACTCCCAGTGACATCTAAAATAGCGTTTGTTAAACCACACCATAGGTGTACTGCCTGTGTGGATCCTAATAGGGTGCACCAAGATGGCACCCACGCTGGATATGACGTCACTGCGCGGTCCCTTTAGGCCCCTCCCACTGGCGTATCTATGCGTTACGTCACGATTAGTGCACGTGACTTCCTCAGGATGACCTGAGGAAGTCACGTGCACCAATCGTGACGTAACGCGTAGATACGCCAGTGGGAGGGGCCTAAATGGACCGCGCAGTGACGTCATATCCAGCGTGGGTGCCATCTTGGTGCACCCTGTTAGGATCCACACAGGCAGTACACCTATGGTGTGGTGTAACAAACGCTGATGAATAGCTGCATAAGTGTGAGTAGACAACTGTAGTGTGGCTTTTAATAAAGTAAACGGTTTTACACTATGTTGGATCTTTTGGCTTTACTGGGGATGCTTATGGACAGGCACCTGTCCTAGTACCGGGAGGTGTTAACTGGACACAAAACCTACCAGAGGAGGAGAGTCCCACCACTACTGCTGAGGAGGATTCCACGGTTTTGGAGGAACATAAAGAGGCACTTTTAGCTCATTGGTCCTGAGGGGCCTGGGCAGGAAGGTGAGGGGGCACCCCTGTCACTGTGGATTCACACTCAGTTTGGAGCACCTGCATGAAGAGTTGTTGTGTTTCACTTATTAGGACACTCAAGGACTTAGTATTTTAGATGTCACTGGGAGTGACCACAGTACTATATTCTTACAAGGGATAAGATATATTGGATTAGCATATATTATATGTTCATTTGTATAGGAATTTGTAGCGCTGCACTGTTTTATGTTTTCTATTTTTTAACCTCCTTGATCCCCTACAATCTGGCTTCCGTCCTCTACACTCCACTGAAACCGCCCTACTCAAGCTCACCAACGACCTGCTAACCGCTAAAGCCAATGGCCACTATTCAGTGCTACAACTCCTCAACCTCTCCGCGGCTTTCAACATGGTCGACCACCCCCTCGTCCTCAAAAGACTATACTCTTTCGGCCTCAGAGACTCCGCTATCTCCTGGCTCTCTTCCTATCTATCACAACGCTCCTTCAGCGTTACCTATAACGCTGCCACCTCCCCCTCACTCCCCCTCTCTGTTGGGGTCCCCCAAGGTTCTGTCCTCGGGCCCCTTCTCTTCTCCATCTACACCTCCTCCCTTTGTCACCTGATAAACTCCCATGGCTTCCACTACCATCTCTATGCCGATGACACTCAAATCTATCTCTCTACCCCTCGCCTCACCCCTTCAGTCTCCGCCCGAATCACTAGCCTTCTGAACGACATTTCAGATTGGATGTCACTTCACTTCCTCAAATTAAACCTTGCCAAAACCGAGCTCCTAGTTTTCCCCCCAGCCCGTGTCTCTCACATGTGGTACCCCCATACTCGGGAGAAGTAGCAGAATGTATTTTGGGGAGTAATTCCACATATACATATGGCATGTGTGAGCAAGAAACGATTTAAATGACAATTTTGTGTAATTTTTTGTCATTTTCCAAAAACTTGTGGTAAAAAATAAATTTTTCTATCGATTCAACATGTCTCTCAACAAATAGTTTGGGGTGTCTACTTTCCAAAAAGGGGTCATTTTGGGGGTTTGGGGCATTTTATGCTTAGCATTAGAAGTTTATGCCACACATCACTCACTCTTCTAACCACCTGAAGACCAAGCCTTTTCTGACACTTTTTGTTCACATTAAAAAAATCAGTATTTTTGCTAGAAAATTAAAGTGAACCCCCAAACATTATATATTTTTTTAGAGCAGACACCCTAGTAAATAAAATGGTGGGTGCTGCAACTTTTTATCTCACATAGTACTTACACAGCGATTTTTCAAAAGCAATTGTTTTTTAAAATATACACTTTTTTTACATTTTAATGCACAAAAACACAATATATTGGCCAGTTGTTTGGTATGATATAAAAGATGATGCTATGCTGAGTAAATAGATACCAAACATGACATGCTTTAAAATTGCGCATGCCCTGTGCAATGGCGACAAATTGCATACATTTTTAATATCTATAGGCAATGCTTTAAAAGCCTTTACAAGCTACCATTTTAAATTTAGAGAGGAGGTCTAGAGCTATAATTACTGCCCTTGATCCAACGTTCGTGGCGATACCTCACCTGCATGGTGCAATCGCTGTTTCCATACTGGCACAGGGTCAACGCTGTCGACCGCAGGTGAGGGTGGGCGAGGTTCCTTTTTTTTTTTTCTGATTTAATTATTTTTACACTGTCCCTTTAATTTTTTTTTTTGATCACTGTTAATGCTATCTCAGGGAGGGGGAGGGGGGCATTTTCTGCAGCTAATTAGCCACTAGGAATGCTTTTACATGAAAGCCCATCGCCGGCTGAAAAAAATGATACCAGGATGATGCCTGCAGCTGCAGGCATCACCCTGGTATAACCATTCAAAGGCCAGTGGTGTACCAGTACGTCGCTGGTCCTTGTTGGGTGTATATGCTATGTTCTTTTTTTCTTTATGCAGCCTGTGGGCTGAATGAAAAAAAAGAGAAGAAATCTCTGCAAGGAAAAGTGTGTGGTGGTATGCCCACCATTAGAAACCTCCCTGCATCCACCCACTTCTAATGGTGGGCACACATGAAATGTGCCAACAAATATAAAATATATATACCGAAGCATAGGGGCCATCCACCCACTGGCCACCCCAGGCCCCCATGCTTCGGCATATATGCTCTTTTTTTTAACTGCGGATGAAAAATCTCATCCGACAGCACTGCACACACCTACTTATGTCTATTCTGAAAGCAAGACCCTGTTGCTGTCAGAAGAAACAGGTCAGTGCTGCAGTTTGACATTCCTGCAAAGAAATCAACAATGGTTAACAATAAAACATTAACTCAATAAAACAACTTTATAATTGAAATATCTCTTCAAGGAAAAGTGTGTGGTGGTATGCCCACCATTAGAAACCTCCCTGCATCCACCCACTTCTAATGGTGGGCACACATGAAATGTGCCAACAAATATAAATATTTTCCTCGCCGGCTGTTTTCCACCTTCAACTCCCTGCTCTCTCTGCCCCCACCTCCACCCAGTACCTCACTCACCGCCCACGAGATTGCTAACCACTTCCAAAGCAAGATCGACGCAATTCGCAGGGACATCACCACTGCTCAGACTTCCGCCCCACCTAGCATCCCTCACACGAAAACCCCCTCGACACTCCTCTCCTTCAACCTCACCACTGTCCAGACCTCCACCCCGCCCAACATTCCTCACGCTAAAACCCCCTCAACACTCCACTCCTTCGACCCCGTTACCACCCAAGAGGCCACTAAGATCTCTGAAGCTCGTCTTAGCACCTGCCCCCTTGACCCTGTCCCCACACAACTCCTACGATCACCCTCCTCCTCCATCCTACGCTCCCTCACTCACATCTTTAATCTCTTCCTCTCTACTGGCACATTCCCCTCCACTCTGAAGCACGCGCACATCACTCCCATACTTAAAAAACCCTCCCTGGATCCCACTGACCTGAACAACCTTAGACCCATCTCCCTGCTGCCATTTACATCCAAACTCATCGAGCGCTTTGCCTATAATCGCTTAAGCTCCCACCTCACCGACAACAACCTCCTTGATCCTATTAATATATAGTACCCCCTGTGCTATTATACCGTTAAAACGCTAAGCAGCCAGCACTTAAGTGCCACAACCCAGGCACCAAACACAGTAAAAAAATAGAAAACATAAAACAGTGCAGCGCTACAAATTCCTATACAAATGAACGTATAATATATGCTAATCCAATATATCTCATCCCTTGTAAGAATATAGTACTGTGGTCACTCCCAGTGACATCTAAAATAGCGTTTGTTAAACCACACCATAGGTGTACTGCCTGTGTGGATCCTAATAGGGTGCACCAAGATGGCACCCACGCTGGATATGACGTCACTGCGCGGTCCGTTTAGGCCCCTCCCACTGGCGTATCTATGCGTTACGTCACGATTGGTGCACGTGACTTCCTCAGGATATCCTGAGGAAGTCACGTGCACCAATCGTGACGTAACGCGTAGATATGCCAGTGGGAGGGGCCTAAACGGACCACGCAGTGACGTCATATCCAGCGTGGGTGCCATCTTGGTGCACCCTATTAGGATCCACACAGGCAGTACACCTATGGTGTGGTGTAACAAACGCTGATGAATAGCTGCATAAGTGTGAGTAGACAACTGTAGTGTGGCTTTTAATAAAGTAAACGGTTTTACACTATGTTGGATCTTTTGGCTTTACTGGGGATGCTTATGGAGAGGCACCTGTCCTAGTACCGGGAGGTATTAACTGGACACAAAACCTACCAGAGGAGGAGAGTCCCACCACTACTGCTGAGGAGGATTCCATGGTTTTGGAGGAACATAAAGAGGCACTTTTAGCTCATTGGTCCTGAGGGGCCTGGGCAGGAAGGTGAGGGGGCACCCCTGTCACTGTGGATTCACACTCAGTTTGGAGCACCTGCATGAAGAGTTGTTGTGTTTCACTTATTAGGACACTCAAGGACTTAGTATTTTAGATGTCACTGGGAGTGACCACAGTACTATATTCTTACAAGGGATAAGATATATTGGATTAGCATATATTATATGTTCATTTGTATAGGAATTTGTAGCGCTGCACTGTTTTATGTTTTCTATTTTTTAACCTCCTTGATCCCCTACAATCTGGCTTCCGTCCTCTACACTCCACTGAAACCGCCCTACTCAAACTCACCAACGACCTGCTAACCGCTAAAGCCAATGGCCACTACTCAGTGCTACAACTCCTCAATCTCTCCGCGGCTTTCAACATGGTCGACCACCCCCTCGTCCTCAAAAGACTATACTCTTTCGGCCTCAGAGACTCCGCTATCTCCTGGCTCTCTTCCTATCACAACGCTCCTTCAGCGTTACCTATAACGCTGCCACCTCCCCCTCACTCCCCCTCTCTGTTGGGGTCCCCCAAGGTTCTGTCCTCGGGCCCCTTCTCTTCTCCATCTACACCTCCTCCCTTGGTCATCTGATAAACTCCCATGGCTTCCACTACCATCTCTATGCCGATGACACTCAAATCTATCTCTCTACCCCTCGCCTCACCCCTTCAGTCTCCGCCCGAATCACTAGCCTTCTGATCGACATTTCAGATTGGATGCCACTTCACTTCCTCAAATTAAACCTTGCCAAAACCGAGCTCCTAGTTTTCCCCCCAGCCCGTGTCTCTCACATGTGGTACCCCCATACTCGGGAGAAGTAGCAGAATGTATTTTGGGGAGTAATTCCACATATACATATGGCATGTGTGAGCAAGAAACGATTTAAATGACAATTTTGTGTAATTTTTTGTCATTTTCCAAAAACTTGTGGTAAAAAAATAAATTCTTCTATCGATTCAACATGCCTCTCAGCAAATAGTTTGGGGTGTCTACTTTCCAAAAAGGGGTCATTTTGGGGGTTTGGGGCATTTTATGCTTAGCATTAGAAGTTTATGCCACACATCACTCACTCTTCTAACCACCTGAAGACCAAGCCTTTTCTGACACTTTTTGTTCACATTAAAAAAATCTGTATTTTTGCTAGAAAATTAAAGTGAACCCCCAAACATTATATATTTTTTTAGAGCAGACACCCTAGTAAATAAAATGGTGGGTGCTGCAACTTTTTATCTCACATAGTACTTACACAGCGATTTTTCAAACGCAATTGTTTTTTAAAATATACACTTTTTTACATTTTAATGCACAAAAACACAATATATTGGCCAGTTATTTGGTATGATATAAAAGATGATGCTATGCTGAGTAAATAGATAACAAACATGACATGCTTTAAAATTGCGCATGCCCTGTGCAATGGCGACAAATTGCATACATTTTTAATATCTATAGGCAACGCTTTAAAAGCCTTTACAAGCTACCATTTTAAATTTAGAGAGGAGGTCTAGAGCTATAATTACTGCCCTTGATCCAACGTTCGTGGCGATACCTCACCTGCATGGTGCAATCGCTGTTTCCATACTGGCACAGGGTCAACGCTGTCGACCGCAGGTGAGGGTGGGCGAGGTTCCTTTTTTTTTTTCTGATTTAATTATTTTTACACTGTCCCTTTAATTTTTTTTTTTGATCACTGTTAATGCTATCTCAGGGAGGGGGAGGGGGGCATTTTCTGCAGCTAATTAGCCACTAGGAATGCTTTTACATGAAAGCCCATCGCCGGCTGAAAAAAATGATACCAGGATGATGCCTGCAGCTGCAGGCATCACCCTGGTATAACCATTCAAAGTCCAGTGGTGTACCAGTACGTCGCTGGTCCTTGTTGGGTGTATATGCTATGTTCTTTTTTTCTTTATGCAGCCTGTGGGCTGAATGAAAAAAAAGAGAAGAAATCTCTGCAAGGAAAAGTGTGTGGTGGTATGCCCACCATTAGAAACCTCCCTGCATCCACCCACTTCTAATGGTGGGCACACATGAAATGTGCCAACAAATATAAAATATATATACCGAAGCATAGGGGCCATCCACCCACTGGCCACCCCAGGCCCCCATGCTTCGGCATATATGCTCTTTTTTTTAACTGCGGATGAAAAATCTCATCCGACAGCACTGCACACACCTACTTATGTCTATTCTGAAAGCAAGACCCTGTTGCTGTCAGAAGAAACAGGTCAGTGCTGCAGTTTGACTTTCCTGCAAAGAAATCAACAATGGTTAACAATAAAACATTAACTCAATAAAACAACTTTATAATTGAAATATCTCTTCAAGGAAAAGTGTGTGGTGGTATGCCCACCATTAGAAACCTCCCTGCATCCACCCACTTCTAATGGTGGGCACACATGAAATGTGCCAACAAATATAAATATTTTCCTTGCCGGCTGTTTTCCACCTTCAACTCCCTGCTCTCTCTGCCCCCACCTCCACCCAGTACCTCACTCACCGCCCACGAGATTGCTAACCACTTCCAAAGCAAGATCGACGCAATTCGCAGGGACATCACCACTGCTCAGACTTCCGCCCCACCTAGCATCCCTCACACGAAAACCCCCTCGACACTCCTCTCCTTCAACCTCACCACTGTCCAGACCTCCACCCCACCCAACATTCCTCACGCTAAAACCCCCTCAACACTCCACTCCTTCGACCCCGTTACCACCCAAGAGGTCACTAAGATCTCTGAAGCTCGCCTTAGCACCTGCCCCCTTGACCCTGTCCCCACACAACTCCTACGATCACCCTCCTCCTCCATCCTACGCTCCCTCACTCACATCTTTAATCTCTTCCTCTCTACTGGCACATTCCCCTCCACTCTGAAGCACGCGCACATCACTCCCATACTTAAAAAACCCTCCCTGGATCCCACTGACCTGAACAACCTTAGACCCATCTCCCTGCTGCCATTTACATCCAAACTCATCGAACGCTTTGCCTATAATCGCTTAAGCTCCCACCTCACCGACAACAACCTCCTTGATCCTATTAATATATAGTACCCCCTGTGCTATTATACCGTTAAAACGCTAAGCAGCCAGCACTTAAGTGCCACAACCCAGGCACCAAACACAGTCAAAAAATAGAAAACATAAAACAGTGCAGCGCTACAAATTCCTATACAAATGAACATATAATATATGCTAATCCAATATATCTCATCCCTTGTAGGAATATAGTACTGTGGTCACTCCCAGTGACATCTAAAATAGCGTTTGTTACACCACACCATAGGTGTACTGCCTGTGTGGATCCTAATAGGGTGCACCAAGATGGCACCCACGCTGGATATGACGTCACTGCGCGGTCCGTTTAGGCCCCTCCCACTGGCGTATCTATGCGTTACGTCACGATTGGTGCACGTGATTTCCTCAGGATATCCTGAGGAAGTCACGTGCACCAATCGTGACGTAACGCGTAGATACACCAGTGGGAGGGGCCTAAACGGACCGCGCAGTGACGTCATATCCAGCGTGGGTGCCATCTTGGTGCACCCTATTAGGATCCACACAGGCAGTACACCTATGGTGTGGTGTAACAAACGCTGATGAATAGCTGCATAAGTGTGAGTAGACAACTGTAGTGTGGCTTTTAATAAAGTAAACGGTTTTACACTATGTTGGATCTTTTGGCTTTACTGGGGATTGTTATGGAGAGGCACCTGTCCTAGTACCGGGAGGTATTAACTGGACACAAAACCTACCAGAGGAGGAGAGTCCCACCACTACTGCTGAGGAGGATTCCATGGTTTTGGAGGAACATAAAGAGGCACTTTTAGCTCATTGGTCCTGAGGGGCCTGGGCAGGAAGGTGAGGGGGCACCCCTGTCACTGTGGATTCACACTCAGTTTGGAGCACCTGCATGAAGAGTTGTTGTGTTTCACTTATTAGGACACTCAAGGACATAGTATTTTAGATGTCACTGGGAGTGACCACAGTACTATATTCTTACAAGGGATAAGATATATTGGATTAGCATATAATATATGTTCATTTGTATAGGAATTTGTAGCGCTGCACTGTTTTATGTTTTCTATTTTTTAACCTCCTGATCCCCTACAATCTGGCTTCCGTCCTCTACACTCCACTGAAACCGCCCTACTCAAACTCACCAACGACCTGCTAACCGCTAAAGCCAATGGCCACTACTCAGTGCTACAACTCCTCAACCTCTCCGCGGCTTTCAACATGGTCGACCACCCCCTCATCCTCAAAAGACTATACTCTTTCGGCCTCAGAGACTCCGCTATCTCCTGGCTCTCTTCCTATCTATCACAACGCTCCTTCAGCGTTACCTATAACGCTGCCACCTCCCCCTCACTCCCCCTCTCTGTTGGGGTCCCCCAAGGTTCTGTCCTCGGGCCCCTTCTCTTCTCCATCTACACCTCCTCCCTTGGTCACCTGATAAACTCCCATGGCTTCCACTACCATCTCTATGCCGATGACACTCAAATCTATCTCTCTACCCCTCGCCTCATCCCTTCAGTCTCCGCCCGAATCACTAGCCTTCTGAACGACATTTCAGATTGGATGTCACTTCACTTCCTCAAAGTAAACCTTGCCAAAACCGAGCTCCTAGTTTTCCCCCCAGCCCGCGCCCCCCCCCCCCCGACCTCTCCATCACGACCAACAACACCACCATCAGCCCCACCCCGCAAGCCAGAGTACTTGGTGTCATTCTAGACTCCAATCTGTCTTTCCAGCCCCAGATCCAATCGCTGACAAATTCATGCAGACTCCACCTCCACAACATCTCCAAAATACGCACATTCCTAACTCCAGAAACTACAAAGCAACGCGTTCACTCCCTTATCATATAACGACTTGACTACTGTAACTCCCTCCTTGTCGGCTTACCCCAACACAGGCTAACCCTGCTTCAGTCTACTCTGAATTCTGCGGCCAGACTCATCCACCTTACTAACTGCTCCGTATCTGCCACCCCCCTCTGCCAATCCCTCAACTGGCTTCCGATTGCCCAACGCATAACACTCAAAATACTAACACTGATGTACAAAGCTGTTCATAACACTGCCCCAAACTACATCACCGACCTGATATCCATCTACCACCCAAATCGCACTCTCCGCTCCTCACAAGACCTCCTACTCTCTAGTTCCCTGGTCTCCTCCTCCCATGCCCGCCTCCAGGGCTTCTCCCATCCTCTGGAACTCACTACCCCAATCCATCAGACTGTCACCTACCCTCCTCACCTTTAGGCGCACCCTGAAAACCCATCTCTTCAGAGAAGCCTACCCCGCCCTCACCTAACTGCTGATCTCCTCCGCTCCCCCCACCACTCCATCCCCCACTGCTATTTCCTCCTGTACCACTCTCCCCTCCCTCCTAGATTGTAAGCTCCAAGGAGCAGGGCCCTCGAACCCCTCATGTATTTTATTGTATTGTTACTGTATTGTCTCATGTATTGTCTCCCATTGTAATGTACAGCGCTGAGCAAACTGTTGGCGCTATATAAATACAGTATAATAATAATATTTAGACTACTACAATAAAGAACATATTTTAAAATATATAATACTAATAATAATATTCAACAACTATATTTTTTTTTGTTTTTTTTTTGTTTTTTTTTTTAATTTTTTTGTTTTTTTGGGTTTTTTTTTAAAGCATTAAATACTATAACTTCTACAAGACAGGAAAACTCTTAAAATATATAATACAATAAATACATCTAAGCTGATAATATTAATAATAGATCTCTATAATACCATTCTCCTCATCGATCACGTAGTCGATTCCATTGTCATCTAGAAACTCTCTCATACGGTTGAAATCCTGGTTCCCTCGCACGATAGGAATGTTCGCCCGGCACATGGGACAGGTAGCACTCTGTTCAACCCATTGTTGGAGGCAGCGGTTGTGGAATTGGTGATCGCAGGGTAGGGTAGTATTGGCGTCTCCATCTTCACAATCTGCTAAACAAATGGTACAGATTACCTGCTCCTCGCCGCGAGGCTCCATGGCCGGTGCTCCCTGTGGCTCCATGGCTGGTGCACCCTGTGGCTCCATGGCTGGTGCACCCTGTGGCTCCATGGCTGGTGCACCCTGTGGCTCCATGGCCAGAGCTCCCTGTGGCTCCATGGCCAGAGCTCCCTGTGGCTCCATGGCCAGAGCTCCCTGTGGCTCCATGGCCGGTGCTCCCTGTGGCTCTGGGTGGTGCTCAGCAGCCCTGTTGCGGTCTCTTGGAGATCGGCTTCGGCTGATGGCGGCGTCCTCCCTTCTCTGCCGATGTTGCGCTCTGGACCTCGTCCGATGAGCTATGGGAGACTCTCCGCCCTCCTGACGTGATGGCCTTCCACGAGATGGACGTCGTGAAGATCTCGGCATCCTGGTAGTAATTGATGCCGGAGTACCTGAAAACAGCTTAAATATATCTAATATTAAGTAGAAAAGGTACAATTTCTGGGGAAATTGTGTTCTTGCCTGCAGCAGTAGTCTACAAGTGCAGTGGGCGGAGTAGCATTTGTCACTCTGCTGGCTGCTCACACACCTGGGTTCCTATGGCAACTCACTCTACAGCAAGGGCAGAGGAGTGGGCGGAGCCTCTGTTGACACAGCTGGGTTGCTATGGCAACTCACTCTGAGAGGCATTTTTATATACACACTGCTCCAACTTGCCAACTTCACTGGCGATTGCCATCTTCAAACACTTGTAGTTTTAAAAGTATAAATGCTACCGTGAAAAGGGTTATATTGTTAGAATCACAAGAACCAGACCTAAATTTTGATGTATAGTATGTGTCTGAAATATTAAAAATGAATGCACAGTCGCAGTTTAAAAATGTCCCTTAAAATTTCAGGTGACTGTGAGTGAAGTTTCAATGAAAGTCAATGGGAGGGGTGAGTTGCAAACAAATGGTCATATTGTGAAAACTATCAGGACTATGGCTTAGCCGTGAACATTTTTAGTGACAGCAGGGTTAGCTGAACGTTTTGATATAAGATATGTGTAGGTGGGCTTGAAAATGACATAGTGATGGCAGTTTACAAATCATGTTCTGATTTTTCCTTCCACACTGTAGCTTTGTCATTTCTCACTCTAGTTGCACCATTCATTCCTATGGGAAAATTTCACCACAAAAACCGCGATATTTCGTGAACGATTCGGCGAAACGTTCCACAAAGTAATAGCAATCCGATCGGGAACAATCCGCACGTTTTGATATATTACTTGTCTTTGTAGTGTAAAAACTGTGGGAGGAGTTAGCGTGGCAAATTTGGCTATAAGAATAAGAATATATTTGTGAGATAACAATAAGTGATCTTTGCAAGAACACTGAATTACACAGGATTGGGGCCATTCAATGGTTATTATTGAGTTCTGCCACAAGATGGCATTCTCAGGTGTAATACCGCTCCTCGCCATAGATGTCTCCCTTCCCAGTCGGCTCTATACAGAGAAAACGGCGGCCATCTTTAGCTATGTAAAGTCTATGGGAGGCGGAGGAGAGGAGCAGCTGAGAGGGGAACAGGAAAGGAACGGCCGGGGTGGGGATGATGGCCTCCCGGGGGGAGCTGAGCTGAGCAGGTGAGGAGGACAGAGGGCAGGAGAGCTGGGTAGGTGGATGGAGGAGGCCGGGGGGCTTTGTGGAGAAGGCTGGGGGGATTGTCTGTATAAAAAGGCTGATAGGAGGTCATGTCTGGAGAAGGTGGGGGAATAAGAGGCACAGATATAGCTGGGGCTCCCCAACCTGCCCCCCAGCGTCCCCCCCACCTGCCTCCTCAGCATCTCCCCAATTTCCCCCTCAGCGTTATCCCCCCCGCCCCATTCAGCTTTATCCCCCCCACACCCTCAGCTTTATCCCCCCCCAGCTTTATCCCCCCACACCCTCAGCTTTATCCCCCCCCCCTCCACACCCTCTGGGTTATCCCCCCCGCACCCACTTAGCTTTATCCCCCCCTCCGCCCACTTAGCGTTCTTCCCCCCTGCCCCCTTAGCGTTTCCCCCCCCCCACCTTTTCCCCCAGTTTCCCCCCCCCCAGCCCAGTGTTTCCCTCCACCTGCCTCCCCCAGTTTTCCCCCAGAACACTGGGGAGGCAGACTGTGGCTGACCCCCCCCAGGCCTGCACAGGGTACAGCTCACTGAAATCAAAATAAAAGAAAAACAAAACTGTGTGACTGGCCCCCAAGTTGTGGCCAACAATGCCCTGAGTGTCCGAGTTCTCCAGTCCTCCCACTTCTTCCACAAGTCTTTCAGTGCCGCATTCCTGGGCCGTCCTGGTGTCATCCGGCCCTCAGAGTGTAACCAGTCCTCACCCAGGGTGCGTTTTTTTAGGTCATGTGGCAGAAATGTGCTGGTTGTTAAGAAGTGGCCGCCCACCGGCATCCTTCACAGCCAATCAATAGCTGCTAGTTAAAGGATAAGTTCACTTTTTATGAATAAAAGCACTTTTTTTTTTAAATTTTCTGGTGGAAAAAAAATGTGCACTTATTTATTTGTTTCAGGAGCCTGTAAAGCTTTGTACCAGCAATCAGCAGATGGCTGATTGCTGGTACTCAGCAATCACAGAGATCACCAGATGCGCGCTGCTGGGGGCACGCGGGAGGGCGCGTTCTAGGAGGATGTCGTATGACGCCCTCCCAGAACTGGACAACTGCGCTGTAGCCTTTATTCGGCTATAGGCTGGTTGTCAAATGGTTAAGAAGCCAGTACCTGATGACGTCCTTAACAACCAGCTATTCACCAATATGCTTTGCAATGCAACACATTTAACACACACCACAAAACGCACAGCAACCGTGGTATAAACGTGTGAAATATGCATATGTGTTTTTGCCGCAAGTCAGCGTGAAAGTAGCCTAAGTGATGACACAGCCCCTGTGATGTTGCTTGTCACATGGTGTTTCGGGAAGTAAACAGAGGAAGGCTTGTGAGAGTGAGAACCAATACTATAGATCTGTGATCATGTCATTAGAGCAAAGGTGTCTTCACATCGCAGCATTTTAGGATACTGAGAATATTCGTTAGAATGCACACGTGCCAGAGGTGTCCCCAGGAAGGTAAACATCAGTATTGTATTAACCGCTTCCCGTCCACCCTATAGCAGAAGTACTGCTACAAGGCGGCACGGGTGCACAAAATCACGTGTATATACCTGATTTTGCATTTCCAGGTAGGGGGCGCCCATGTGCCCTACCCGCGTCACCATTCGCGGCTGCAGCTATCAGTCACCGGGTCCCAGTCGGTGTTTACTCACCGGCACACGGTGATTGCCGAACATCTCCGACAGTGAAGGGGGGGGGGGGGGAATGGTTTGTAAACAAAACAGTTCTCTCCCCTGTCAGCTCCTGCCCACTGCTTTGCATGGCTGTGCAGAGCACTAACACACAGCCCCATAGTAACACAGAACACAGGTTAACCCTTTAATTGCCCCACATGTTAACCCCTTCCTCCCAGCTGCCATTAGTACAGTGTCAGTGGTTTTTATTAGCACTGATCACTGTATTGGTGTTCTTAGGGATGTCAGTGAAAACAGGTCAGTTCCACCCAGTGTCAGAATGCCCACTGCAGTCCCGCTATAAGTTACTGATCGCCGTCATTACTAGTAAAAAACAAAAAAAAAAAACCCAGTATATATACCGCCATTTGTAAACACTATAAATTTCACGTAAGCCAATTAATTTACACATATTGGGATTTTTTTATAGCAAAGACATGGAGCAGAACACATTTTGGCTTAAATTTGTGATGAAATGTGATTTTTAAAAAATTTTTACTGGACATGTCTAAATGTCTAATAGCAAAAAGTCAAAAATATTGTTTTTTTTTTTCAAAATCGTCACTTTTTTTTTTTTTATTGTGCAAAAAATAAAAATGCATAGGCAATCAAATACCACCGTATCATTGACCAGCCGTAATGCAAAACAATGGCCTGCTCAGGAAGGGGGTTAAATCCTCTGGAGGGCAAGTGGTTAAAGGTTAATTCACCTTTTGTAACATGTTACCCCCATATTCAGAGTGTAACATGTTATGAAAGCACTGGCCCCCGCTCCCTGCAGATCACCAGCTTTGTCAGCTAGTGAGCGATCTTCTCCCCGATAGCTGTCAAATGTTTAAAAAATGTGGCCGTGCGGGGCTCCATTTGCCTGGTCACATCACTCCTCTGTGAATGAGAAACTACTAGTCCCGACAGACTTAGCGGCTGTCAGTTTGTAGTTCTCAATGAACTACCACGGCACTGTGGAGCACTGGGATAGTTCATTCAGTCTTTCTGTCAGTATATCTGCTTGCTTGTACATCCTGTATGGGGTGAGCAGATGTACTGACAGATCTGCAGGAGACCTGCATGGCATCAGTGATCTGCCTATCGCTGGTGCAATGCTTTCCAGGCTTCGGCAGCAAAAAATAATGCACATTTTTTTACCTGCATATAAAATGTGCATTTTTTTTTTTTTTTTATCAAAAGGTGAACTTACCCGTGAACTAAAGGGCTTTGGAAGGTGAGAATACCGGCAGCAAGTATTATGGAGTATTTTAATTCTTGGGATTAGAAAGCCTTAATGTATAACTAAAGGAAAAACTTTTTTTTTTTTTTTTTGGGGGGTAGAGAGGAGAGGGATTAGAACACCTGTCAGGTTTTTATTGCTGTCTTTGTCCCTGAGAGATCCCCCCTCTCTATGTGTCCTGTTTGCCATTATCATCGAAGGTAAATGTAAAAGAAAATCCCAAATTTTGTGTTGTCCCCAGAAAAGTAATAGAGGGGAAATCTTCCAATGAGGGACCCCAAAGTATTCCCTTAATTTTCAGGGATTTTTTTGACTTCCTGTTTTGGCTATGGGACAGGAAGTGAAGGTAAATCTTCCCAATGGGACACAGATGGCAAAAAATAAAACTGACGGGGGTTATAAATGTCCAAAATGAAAAAGAAATGTTGCCTATAGTTCTACTTTATACCCCTATTAAAACATTGAACTCTTTCTTAGCAGGATCAGTGATGTTCTCGCCTATGCCGTCCCTTCACCCACTTGTCTCCCCCCCCCCCCCCCCCTTGAGCTGACATCTTAATTGTGGTCACCCAGCTGTGACACCTTTTGGCTTCACAGCTGGGTGCCCACTGCACGAGGTGTACTGCACCTCCCGAATGGTCCGGCAGTCTTCTTGGACCTGTAAAGTGTCCTAGAAGACTGTGGGGGGAAGGAGGAGGGCATGCTAGAACCAGGGACCCGCTCCCCCCCCCCCCCAAAAAAAAGTGTAAAATGTGGCAGTGGAGGGGGTAGGAGGCAGACAAACAGAGCTGCCCCTTTTGGTGGAGCTCCCTTTAATATATCTATAAATTATTTTTTTTTAAATGCAAACAGTAACTGAAATTTGATTTATTATCAGCTTCTTGAAGTCAGCAGAGATCAGACTAAGGGGGGGGGGGTGCTGCAGCAGTGCAAGGGACCAGTTGATTGTGCTCATGTGCTGATAGGAGGAGAAGGGGAAGTGACAGAAAGATTCGGCTTTCTGCTTCTCTCTTTACTGTTCAGTCATAGGCTAGGGGAAAGGCAAGACCTGTAAGTGTTAGTTATCTGCAGCAGAGAAAAATGGGGTTCCTGCTCTGACAAACAGTACTGTGCTGTGTGGCAGAGCTGTGTAGATTTCAGGACTGGAGGGATAGAAATATAAGTCCTTTGTCAGATAAGACCTGTATAAATATTTCAGCCATATGTTTGAGGTTAATATTATATAAAGGCTGGTATGTGTGAAATGTATTTATATATTTTGTTGTTTCTTTTTGTGTATTTTTCTCCTGGTTTAAGGTTTCTGCTGGTTTCTCCTTGATCAGTGATGGTCCAGTGAGCCAAGCAGTGTGTGAGATGATTAAGTAAGAAGTTGGGACCATGGGGCAGAAGAAAAAGCCATTTCTCAGGTTACTGGATTACCTGGTGATCATAGGCGCAAGGTAAGCCATGGTTCCTTTTCATGTTTTATCACTAGAGTACTACAGCAGGCATCACTCGGGCAGTTTAGTTCTATAACCAAAACACACATACATTGTCAGCAGCAATCCACTGCCTATCCAGAGCTCCTTTTTATTCTTAGTAATTTCAGATCATACACTAGAAGGATAGATGACATTTTAGCAAAAATCAATATTCCATCTCTCTGTTCTCTCCTTTGTCTTTGGCTCAGAGACAGCAGCGGGAGCCATTGGCCAGTGAGGAGGAAGCCGGGCCAGGCTGTGCTTTGTGAGTCAATAGACACTCAGAGCTGGCTCTGCAGTGAACCTGCACGAGTGCTCCCATAGCCAGTGGCTTGTTATGAGGACACTTGGCAAAGGGGGAGGAGCCAGGGACCCGAGGGGAGCACAGAGCAGGTAAGTATGACATGTTTATTATTTTAAAGAAAATAAAATGGGTTTAGAATCACTTTAAGTTGCTGTTTTGAGACAATTACAGGGGATTGCCATATCTGTTTTCCTTTTGAAAATGTAAAAGTCAACACATTCTTCAATTTAAATCAGCTAAATACATTTTGGATGCTTCAAAACAAAAGTATTGTAACAAAAAAAAAATATTTTGTCTAGTGGTACATAGAAATGAAAATTCTGGTGCCGAAATGAAAATTCAAAATGCACTTAGCCGAGAACCGAAATGCACAATTTTTAAACATGAATATATATTTTTTTGAAAAAAATACACTTTGATTAGAAAAAAAACAACAATATATACCTCAATTTTTTTGTAAAATATGAAAGAGAATTTTACGGCGAGTAAATAGATGCCCAACATGTCATGCTTTAAAATTGTGCACGCTCTTGGAATGGTGTGAAACTGCGGTACTTAAAAAATCTCCATGGGTGATGCTGTAAAAATTTCTACAGGTTAGCAGTGTAAAGTTACAGAGGAGGTCTAGTGCGATAATTATTGTTCTTGCTCTGATGTTCGTGGCGATACCCTCACACGTGGTTTGAATATTGTTTACATATGTGGACATGGCCTACATATGCGTTCACCACTACGTGGGGTGACAGGGACACTTTCAACTTTTTTTTAATTTATTTATTTTTGTTTTGTTTTTTGCACTGTCCCTTTAAAAAAATTGTTATCACTTTTATTCTTATCACAAGAAATGCATGCATCCCCTGTGATAGAAATAATTAGTGACAGGTCCTCTTTATGGAGAGATATGGGGTCAATAAGACCCAACATCTCTCCTTTACAATGTAAAGAATTGGATCAAAAAAAAACCCATTGATCTAGTGCTTTAAAAAAAAAAAATGTCCGTAACCGGAAGTGACATCGCTCCGGTCCTCCAAGGGCATAGAGATGAGTGGAGGCCATCTTTCCTTCACTCATCTCTATGCCCAGCGCCGGGATCGATGGTTTCTCAGGTGAGGCTGAGAACTCCCGAGTGGCGGCAGCGAGGGGCGGGGTTTTTTTGGCACCCGTATCGGTGCTTTTTTTCATTTCGGCCGACGGCCGAAAGGGGTGTTTTTGGCAGAAACGCTTCGGGCCACTGAAATTTCGGTGCATCCCTAGTTTGGTCCACTACCTGCAATGCTGCTGAGAAGGACCCTTTCTCGCTGTGTGGAGGCAACGGTTGCCTTTCAGAGATCTGATACACCCACTGCTGAGTCAGAGACAGAACTCTCCAATCTGCAAGGTGCATGAGTGTCGCTGATCCCAAAGCTATAGGTCTGTCCTCTGCAGAACAACTGCTGCTTCCACAGAAAGAGCAAGGGTCCTTCACTGCAAAATGCTGTCAGGGGAAAAAAAGCTCAGTTCACGGGAAAGAAAGTACGTAAATTTCATTTGGGTTCAGCGTTGCATGACCACGAAATTGTCAGTTAAAGTAACGCAGCGCTGTAATGCAAAGAATGGGCTGGTAAGGAAGGGGGGGGGGGTAAATCCTCAGTAGGGCAAGGGGTTAAATATGTGTTAACCTCAACACAGTGTACCATAAATAATCAAATGCAAACTGCTCATATTACAACATTGTGTATACATTCGATAAACATAAAGTAAACCAAAGAATATGTAAGTTAAAAGTTCAAAAAGATAATACGAAGGTGTGAAAAGGGCCAGTGGTTTGGTACTTGTAATAACATGCTCCACTTAACAGTACTGTTGGTGCCCCACATGGACCAACACTCACCCTATGTAGGTGACCAATTATCTCTAGTATGGTCAACAGCACTTGTGGTGTATTCCCCTGTACAATCATCACAGTTTTGTTTATCCGGGTAGTATGCAGCACACCAGATGAATCCACTCATAGAAAGGATTCCCCCTCTATTTTTACTACATTCTCTCGGGCCCTTAGTAATGTGGGGTCCTTCAGTTGTTCAGTGGCAAAATTTTCCCTGTGTACTTCTAAGTCAAACACTAGGGGTTGTAGGCTCCTCCCTAGGCTCTGTTTTCCCTGCTAATACTGGCAAGGGAAACACAGGCTCAATCCTCACCCTCAGAGGATTCCCTAGGATAACCTTCAGGCTCTGAAGGACCATTTAATGGGAAATCTGGGCCATTCTAGAGCTCCCAGAATTTTGGGAAATCCCTCCCCACAATGGCGTCATGTGGCAGTTGGGGAACCAGATCCACCTGATGACACAGGTTACCGAGGGAGGTCTCAAAGGACACTGTTGCCACTGGATACTCTCTCGTGTCCCCATGAACACAAATGACTGCCAATTTTCTAGGGTGCAAGGTTTTTCCCGTTACCAATTCAGTTTTTTCCAAAGTAACCAGGCTACCTGAATCCAACAATGCAACAACATTTTTACCATCAATACCCATTTTGCATAAAGGTTTCTCATTTCCCTTTTCAGCAGTGCAAGTAACAGTTGCAAATGGGGACTGCTGTCTCTCAGTAAGAAAGTCACAGTGCATTGGTTCATCCGTACTTGGGCAATCTGCTGCTACATGTCCCTTTTCCCGGCAGCGGTAACAGATTATCCTTCTGCTCACCTCTGGCGGGTTTGGCTTTCCAGGCCGCTCACGCCAGATATTGGAAACAGTCCCAAAAGTACCTTTCGTTCCCCCTTTTCCAATCTCTCCACCCCCATCCCTTGGTGCAATGTTACCCATTGCTGGGGATGGTCTGGTCTTGGGGTGGAAAGTCGGTGATTCCTTGAGGGAAGACGTAAGATTTTCAGTCGCTAGATATCTCTCCACAAGGTCCAAAAGCTTGTCTGCTGTTTGTGGATCTCCATGACTCATCCATTTCTGCAAGGTAGTAGGGAGAGACCTCAGAAATTTGTCCATCACCACCCTTTCCACAATCTTTGGTCCAGACAGTGTATCTGGCTGCAGCCATTTCCTGGTCAAATGAATAAGGTCATACATTTGGGATCGGGGTGGTTTTCCCAGTCGATAACTCCAGTTGTGTACCCGATGAGCCCGGACAGCCAGGGTTACGCCCAGCCGCGCCAAAATTTCCATTTTTAAACGATCCTAGTTCTTGGCTTCCTCAGGCTCAAGGTCAAAATAAGCCTTTTGGGACTCGCCAGATAGTGGGGTGGCCACTAGTCCAGCCCACTGCTCTTTAGGTCAACTTTCTTTTTCAGCTGTCCTCTCAAAAGTGGTCAGAAACATCTCAGGGTCCTCATCTGCAGACATCTTTGGCAGCAGGTGACTTACACGGAAAGATGGTATGGTAGTAAAATCACTCCCAGCCTCAGTCTGCTCACTCTGCTGAAGCTGTTTCATGATGGCTGCAATTTGCTGTTGGTGTATCTGTTCCTGCCATTCCAACGATTCCCTAAGGCGTGCCTACGCCTGTTCCGGGGCTTGCTGCTGGGCTGCAAGGCTCTGTTGCAAAACCTGCTGCTGGGCTGCAAGGCTCTGTTGCAAAACCTGCTGCTGGACTGCAAGGCTCTGTTGCAAACTTGCATTTGTTTTCTGCTGACTTGCATTTGCCAAAGCAAGCTGTCTCAGTATCTCTTCCATGCTGGCCTTGCTTCACCTGCCTGCATCCTCCACCATATGTGAGGGATTAACTCAGTAGCGGGTTGTGCTTGGCCCCCTGGATGGGTCAGAACACCGTGAAAGAGGCTCAGCACGACAGCAGGATCTTGGTGAAAAGTTTGTGCTTTATTTACAAGTCGGGTGAACACACGGTGCAAATAGTCAAAACAGCAAAAAAATACAAACAGAAAATAAAACCTTGCCCTGCTGGGCATCTAACTACAAACACAGGTTTCCTATCTAGCTGTCTGAATACAGCCTATTGCTGCTTAGACACAGAGTGTTCACACAGTCTAAGATCACACAGATTATCTCTCACCACAGGATGGTTTGGTTGCTCCCCAGTCTGTCCTGCACAGCAAACTGGTTCCAGGTTGGAGCATCCTCTCTAAGCAGCCTGGGCGTTTTATAGAGCCCAGAGCCCTCAACTCGCTACAGCTGAGCTAATGAAATCATCAGTGACCTAAAACGGCTCACTACACAGCACAACAGGAGAAACAGTCCGTGTATAACATGAACCTGGGGCAAATATACCTTCCATCCTGGACACATCCCTTAGTTCTTCCTGCCTTCTTGTCACAGCACCCTTTGAAATTATGGACAATCCTGAGGCACCCTATTCTGAAATGTATAAAAGTATTCTAATAGTTTTATATAACGCAGCAACATCCGCATACATAGGACGCCCAACATTAGAGGTGATTTGTTTTTCCAAAGTAAATACACTTTTGCACACTGGTACTGACTAGTATTCCAATGTTTCTCTTCTCCCTCAGTTTTTCTCTATCACTGAGATGTGACCCCCAGCACAGACCGAGAGGGGCGGGAGAGGGTCAAACCAAGATACTGTGCAGGCAACCAACATCCTCCTTATCAACTGATGATGTCATTGGTTGTCAGGCACTGGTGGCTAAAAGGTCCTAATGGTGCACAATGAAAACCTGTGGCTTTGTGTTACTAAAAGGCAGGCTTGTTCCACCCGCTGGCTTGTGTACAAGTTTTGGGCAATTTTTAGACCTTTTTCCAAGGCACCCCTGAAGAAACCTCAAGGCACCCTGGTTGAGAAAGGCTGGTCTAGTGCGTTAGTGTACAGTGCATTGCAGTGTCCAGTGTGCCAGTGTACAGTGCATTGCGGTGTCCAGTACATCACACAGTACGCTGCATTGCGGTGTCCAGTGTACAGTGCATTGCGGTGTCCAGTACGTCACACAGTACAGTGCATTGCGGTGCCCGTTGCGTTAGTGTACAGTGCATGGCGGTGTCCAGTGCATCACAGTGTACAGTTAATGGCGGTGTCCAGTGCATCACAGTGTACAGTTAATGGCGGTGTCCAGTGCATCACAGTGTACTGTGCATTGTGGTGTCCAGTGCGTTAGAGTACAGTGTATTTTAAATATTGTATTGTTTTTTTCCAGTTTTTTTCCACTACAAATAAGATGTGTGTGGTGCGCATATGAATTTGTTCTTTTTTTTTTTTCTTCTTCAAACTAGAGTCCGGCCCCCCAACAGTGTGAAGGTCTGTGAACTGGCCCCCTGTTTAAATAGTTTGAGGACCCCTGGTATAACCTGTAGGTCATAAAGCTACACATAAACCTATATTTGTTTTCTTTATTCTTCAATAGTCACAAAGGATATAAGTTCACTTTGTGTGCACCAAATGTCTTTGCAAACTTGGTTATTACCTTGCAAAAGTAGCAGTCCCATCGCTAGGCTGTGTGGAGTCTAGAGCTGTGAGAGGTACCCAGAAGGTACCAGAGCTTTTGACGATCGACGGCTTGACGTCATATCCGGCGCGGGCGCCATCTTGGTGCTCCGGTTTCCGAATCACAGTACACCCCTGGAGTGGTGTAAAGGCTTGCTTGCTTTCAGGTCTATGTGAGTAGTTTTTAGTCTTCTTTGTTTTATAATAAAAGGTTTTACACTATACGAGTCTCTTTTGCCTCACTGGTGACCATACTGGAGGGCCATACACTGGAGAGACACCACGGACTTCATCCACCGCTTATGTTATAGCCAAGAGGAGGGATTTGCACCATTGCAAGAGGGATCCATCTACTATCTGGAGGAATATTCCATCTATTACACAAGGCTCTTTGGTCCCTGGGGGCCTGGGCAGGAAGGTGAGGGGGCACCCCAGCTATAGAGGATTGGCACACTGCAATTCACATCTGCATGGAGTTTGTGTGACACATAAGGACACTATTTCACCAATTTATTCATGTCACCTCTATGTATGTCATTTTCCTAGTTGTCCGCTTCACCCCACATTGATGTCAGTTATTTGTGTTCAAGTCTATTTGCATACTTGGGATATATATCACTGAGTCGCCTGTTTTAATATAGCGCCGTATTATTTGTTTATATTCATGCACCCAACCATCCACACAATGTAAAAATAGTGATGGGCCGAACACCCCCCCCCCCCTGAATTTCGAACTCATTGCAAGTCTATGGGACTCGAACTTGTAAATTCAAAAGTGCCCATTTTGAAGGCTTATATACAAGTTATTGGCCATGAAAGGGGTGTGGGGACTCGGGTACGGTCCTGAGGTACATAAATCAGTGAAAAAAAAAACTTACAAAAGTATTATTTTTAAAGGGGTAGTCATTTTTCATTGCCTACAGTTAAAAAAAAAAAAAAACCTTTAAATATCATGCCTGGGGGGTTCTCTTAAACTATCTGCAAACTTTCACATCTGTACAATGTATAGAACCTGCTTTAGCAAAAAAAAAGTGAAATGTAATATTTAGAAAAAAAACCTAATCCTTTACGTCTGGTAGGATGGTTTGGAGGGACTCTACAGTAAAAGATATTTTAAAAAGTGCGTGGGGTTCCCCCTAAAAGCCATACCAGGCCCTTTAGGCCACATGCCTTTTAAATTAGGACAGTGTCCCCATGCCGATGGGGACAAGGGCCTCTTCCCCACAACCCTGACCCAGTGGTTGTGGGGGTCTGCAGGCAGGGGAGCTCATTACCATCAGGGTACCCCTTTAAATAATGATTCTGCCCCCCTCCTTGTGAGTGAGTAAGGGGTACTTGTACCCCTACCCATTCACTAAAGGGTTAAATTGAGTAAAAAATAAAGAGACCAGACTTTTTAAAAATTCCTTTAACATAAAAAAAAACAAACGTTTGTAATAAGTCCTTTGCCGGTCAAATGTGAACAATCGGGCGGAGCTAGGGGTAACTATTGTGATGTGATTGGCCAAAACATTGCACCTGACGACCTGTGGTCAGTTGCATTGTTTGGCCAATCACAATACACTGTGAAAGTGCAGTGCATTGTGGGACCCGGCAGGTGAACAGCCTGCCAAATGCCCTTACCATTCATGTGTTCGCAGAACACATGAATGGCCGATGTTCGAGTCGAACTTACAGCCCATTACTATGTAAAAGGAAACGCGATTCATCAGACAGGCCACCTTCTTCCATTACTCCGTGATCCAGTTCTGATGCTGTTTTGCCCATTGTAGGCGCTTTTGCCAGTGGACATGGGTCAGCATGGGCACTCTGGATGGTCTGCGGATACACAGCTGCACACACCACAGACTGCACTGCCCGTTTATTCTGCTTTCGACACAACAATTTCAGGGACAACAGATTTACTTGCTGCCTACCTATTGCTGATTGGTATTTAAAAAAATAAATAAATATATATATATATATATATATATATATATATATATACACACACACACACGTGCGTATGAAGGGCAATTTATACAGATTTTCAGTGTCATCTACAGGAAACAAAATACTTATTCAAAGGAATATGGTGAAATGCATGAATGAAGGTCGTCAGCAAGAGAGAGGCTTGAGCAGTGATGCAATCCCAGCACCCAGAGGCAAGGAGCTGTGGGTTAAAGGGGAAGGAAATTGCTCAAGGGAAGGGAGGTACACAGGGCAATCCTTACATAGCACAGATGGCTGAAATGTAGTAGGTCAATACCCAAGACAACACTAATAGAAAGGGCTGGGCACATAGGAGGAAAAAACAGGATCATAGTTAACAGAACAGTAATGAAGTGTGATGTTAGTGCATTACACTACTCCCATATTAAACGTCCCAACAGCACTCTATATTGGTCTGCTCCATAAGGGCTCTTGGTAATTACAATCCCCAGTCCCCAACTGTTTATGTACTGTACTGGTTCACATATATGCAGATTGGATGCGGTTTGAACCACATCCAATCTGCATGACAAGTGAAATAACATTGCTTCCTATGGTGCCTGTTCACATACTGTATGTCCTGTACACTGGCAGTGCTGATTCAATGCGGATTGAAAAAGAGTCCTGTCCGATTTCTGAGCAGTGCAGTCTGGTTCAGGTGCGGATTAACAGGCTATTGAATTCTATGGAAACTGTTTCTAAACCACACGTCATCAGTTGTGAACAGGATAAAATCTTGACCTGAACCTGATCTAAAACTAACCTGAACCGCTGAACAACTACTGTGTCACTTAGCTGTGATATCTGAGCTTCAATCTGCAACGCACATGTGTGTACCCACACGACTCCTTTGCAAGTAACTTTATGTCCACCAGATTTAAGAAATATTTTGGTCCAAAGACCTTTTTAAAAATCCTAATGTACCACTGGAAACTTGTGTTCAAACATGTCCCCTAGAAACCCAATAGCTGTATTCTGGTGGATGCGACTGTCAGTAAATGCAGGACACATCATTCAGACGTGAACAGACATCTGGGTTCAGGTATCTCTCAATATATGCTCTGGATATATTGCTGGCTTTTTGGAGGACATTATAAGGCTGGCCATACACTATACAATTTTCTGTCCAATTTCTGCCCATTTTCCTTTAGATTTAACTTCCACTATGTAAAGCAAGGGCCTGCCTAATTGGATACAGTTGAAAGTGTTTTTCAGGTTTGACCTCATATTCTATGGTTTTTGGTAAATCTAAAGCAAAATTCTCAAGAAAATTGTATAATGTATGGCCAGCCTAATTAAAAGAGCAAACTAAATGGGAGAAACCCGTCCTTTCAAAGCTTGTATGCTCACCTAGGCGAGGATGACATATGAAGTAGGATATCTACATATAGTTTACATGGGCGAAGATATGATGGGGATCTCTGTCAAGTCTATAACGCATGGCAGAGAGCTGCAGCGTGTGTACACATTTGTGCAATCCCACAAAACCCAAATTCATGTCTGGAAAGCAGTAGGTCCTTGCCAGTCTCTGGGGCCAGACAGAGACATACAGGTATTTCCATGCATACAATGGAGTCTCGCAGAGTTTTGCACATGCATAGACGTGCCATGGGCCTCTGCCAGGTCATATAGACTAGAAATAAAAAAAACTTTAGCTAGATAGGCTGCAGTTCCTCTTTCAAGAGTTCCTAAATTTTTTGTAGCCACAGATTGAGTATTATTATATACGGTTGTGCTCAAAAGTTTGCATCCCCTGGCAGAAATTGTGAAATTTGGGCATTGATATTGAAAATATGACTGATTATGCCAAATAATTGTCTTCTATTTAAGGATAGTGATCATATGAAGCCATTTATTTTCTCATAGTTATTTGGCTCCTTTTTAAATCATAATGATAACAGAAATCACTAATCCATTAGTCACCTTAAGTGTCATTGAATGTTTACGATGACACTAACTATAGACATTGGTCTCTGATGTGGGATGTACCCACTATGACCAGGAGACCAAATGTGTGGGTGAAGTGGACAAGCTGGTACTTTGGTAGCTGGAGATCTGCAGGTTGTCCTGATCTAGATGCTAAAACATATACAATTGTGCTCAAAAGTTTGCATACCCTGGCAGACATCGTGAAATTTTTGAATTGATATTGAAAATATGACTGATCATGCCAAAAGAAGTCTTTTATTTAAGGATAGTAATCATATGAAGCCATTTATTAAGTGTTCTTGCATGGCAAGACCACTTACTGTTATCTCACATATATATTCCTATTATTATAATAGCCAAATTTACCACCCTAACTCCTCCCACAGTTTTTACACTACATAGACAGTAATATACCGAAACGTGCGAATTGTTCCCGATTGGTGTGCTATTACTTTGTGGAACGATTCGACAAATGGTTCACGAAATATCGGCGTTTTTGTGGTGAAATTGGTCCCATAGGAATGAATGGCGGAATGTTCAAAACTAGAGTGGGAGCTGAAAAATCAGGACATGATTTCTAAACTGCCATCACTCCCTCATTTTCAAGCCCACCTACACAAATCTTATATCAAAACGTTCAGCTATCACTGCTGCCACTAAAAATGTCCACGGCTAAGCCATAGTCCTGATAGTTTTTACAATATGACCATTTGTTTGCAACTCACGCCGCCCATTGACATTCATTGAAACTCCACTCTAACCACCTCAAATTTGAAGGGCAATTTCTAAACTGCGACTGTGCCTTCATTTTTAATATTTCATATTTCAGAGACATACTATGCATCAAAGATGCATTTGAAGATGGCAACCGCCAGTGAAGTGAGCAAGTTGGAGCAGTTTGTTTTTTACCGCTCTTCTCTGCCCTTGCTGTAGAGTGAGTTGCCATAGGAACCCAGGTGTGTGAGCAGGCAGCAGAGTGACAAGCCACTCCACCCAGTTACTCCGTCCACTCCAGTTGTAGACTACTGGTGGAGGCAAGAACACTTCACACAATTTCCCCAGAAATTGTAGCTTTTCTAGTTATCACATAGTTGTTTGGTTCATTTTTAAATCATAATGATAACAGAAATCACCCAAGTTGCCCTGATCAAAAGTTTACATACCATGGAATGGCCTTTGTATAGACACACGAGGTGACACACACTGGTTAAAATGGCAAATAAAGGTTCATTTCCCATATCTGTGACTTTTTAAATTGCAGTTAGTGTCTGTGTATAATAGTCACTGAGTTTGTTAGCTCTTATGTGGAAGCACTGAGCAGGCGAGATACTAAGTCATGGGAAGCAGAACAGAACTGTCAAAAAACCAGCATAACAAGGTAAAGACACTTTATAAAGATGGAAAAGGATATTAAAAGATATCCAAAGCCTTGGATATGCAAATCAGTACTGTTCAATCACTTATTAAGAAGTGGAAAGTTTGAGGATCACTTGATACTAAGCCAAGGTCAGGTAGACCAAGAAAAATTGCAGCCACAACTGTCAGAAGCATTATTTGGGATACAAAGAAAAACCCACAAGCAACCTCAAATACAGGCTGCTCTTGGAAAAGATGGTGTGTTTGATGGAGCACAATATGACAATACTTGAAAAAATTAGGTGCATGGTCAAGTTGCCAGAAAGAAGCCTTTACTGCGGCAATGCGACAAAAAAGGTTAGTGACCCATGTCAAGGTGTTGTCAGGCATATTGTAGCAAACGGTCACTTGATGGCTAACCTGGAAAGTTAACCCAGGCAGATCCCACCCTCTATTCAGCGCTGCTGGCTTTGCTCTGTTATGTTAGTGACAGCGGTGGAGTCAATCTGGCGTCCGGCCCTAGGTTTCACCCCTCTGATATGACAGTCAGTAACACTGCTCTGGGGGGGTTCAGACCACCATGACCCCCCCTTATCTATGCCCCAGCTCTTCAGTAGCTGGTTTCCTGTCTGGGTAAGCCTAGGTGCCCCACTTGAAAACTGGGTTCATGTGTATATTGTAGATATAGTATTATATGCATGTATTATGTTGTATTCATTCATTTTTCAGATGTTCTGCTCTCTGTTTTCTCCTGAAAAAATGGAATAACTGCAAAACATGTTGAGAAGAAGTGGATAATTTTTATGCTCTAGATTGTACTCTCTGGCGTTTTGTATTCGTTTTCAGTAACATTAGTCCCGTTATGAAAGAATTATGAAAATTGTGTGGGCATATTATTGGTACATGTTTGTAAATGCTTGTATTTTAACATTGTAATAAAGTACTTTCGGCCTCAACCAAAAAATGTCCTTTGTATAACAGGCTTTGGACGTAGGTGCCCTTACATTTCAAAGTATATATATTTTTGCACATGTTTCTATGATCTCTTGTATCCTATCTGCAGCCTTTAACCATGTCCTGTTTCATGTCCACAATCTCTAACTATTTCTTGTATCGTGTCCACATTCACTAACCGTCTTCTGTATCATGTCCATAATCTCTGACCATCTCTTGTATCATGTCCACAGTTTTCGAATATCTCTTGTATCATGTCTGCAATCTCTGACCAATTCTTGTATGATGTCTGCAATCTCTGAAGAGGAGCCTGGAGAGGAGTCAAGAGCGAGAACGTTGCTAGCACAGGGGTCACAGGAGGAGTCAGATATATGTTGACTGTGGAGAGAATATCCAATGGAACCAGAGAACCAGAGCTGCCAAGCTGGAGTCCGGAGAGGATCATCTCACTGAACCCTACTTTGAGCATCTGAGAGGAGGTCATTGACAGTGCTACCAGTCCAGTCTGAGGGGGGTCACTGATGTAAGGAGGGACTGAATTGAGTTAGGTAAGGGGTAGGGATGCACCAAAATTTCGGTGGCCGAAACGTTTCAGCCGAAAACACTCCTTTCGGCTGTTGGCCGAAATGAAAAATAAGCACCGATACAGGTGCCGAAAAAACCCTGCCTCTCGCCGCCGCCCGCTGCCGCTCGGTAGTTCTCAGCCTTACCTGAGAAACCATCGATCTCAGCGCTGGGCATAGAGATGAGTGAAGGAGAAATGGCTGCCACGCATCTCTATGCCCTTGGAGGTCCGCAGCGATGTCACTTCCCTTTCCAGCCATTTTTTTTTTTCTAAGGCACTAGATCAATGCTTTTTTTTTATCGAATGCTTTACATTGCAGAGGAGAGATGTGGAGTCTTATTGACCCCCATTAAATTAATTTTAAAAAAAAGTTTAAAGTGCCCCCATCCCCCGTGCTTACATGTAGTGGTGAACGCATACATAGGCCATGCCCACGTATGTAAATGGTGTTCAAACCACACATGTGAGGTATTGCCACTTACGTCAGAGCAAGAGCAATAATACTCACACCAGACCTCCTCTGTAACTTTACACTGCTAACCTGTACAAATTTTTAAAGCATCACCCATCAAGATTTTTAAGTACTGCAGTTTCACACCATTCCACGAGCGTGCACAATTTTAAAGCGTGACATGTTGGGTATCTAGTTACTTGCCATAACATCCTCTTTCTTATTTTACAAGAAATTGGGGCATATATTGGGTTTTTTTTTTGAATTTTTTTTTTAACCAAAGTGTATTTTAAAAATATATATATATATTCATATTTAAAAACTGCGCATTTCGGTTTTCGGCCAAGTGCATTATGAAGTTTTGGTTTCGGCACCAGAATTTTAATTTTGGTGAACCACTAGTAAGGGGTGCACTGATATACAGGTTCCCTGTTATATCAATAACCCCCCCCCCCCCGCACCTTAATTAATTAGTTCTGTGGAAATTGGTCTATTGCAGCAGTTTTTACTGGAACGGGTGGTGAGGGGAAACCATCACACGAGGACACCTGTCATACTGAAAACTGCAGCAAGCTCTTTGAACACATTTTTTTTTAACCAAGCATTAGCATTACTGTCTCTTTGGTAACTGATATGTCAGTTTTTAATGTTGTCTCTGTGCTCCTGCTGGGGAGAAATACCCTCCATTTGCCCTGTTCACTTTTCCACCAAGTTCAGAACAGAAATTGAGGGGATTTTTGCTCTCTTCATCCTGGGATTTCCCTTCTATTTCTGTGGTGATGGCTAATTGGCTATGGGACTGAAATTGAAGGAAAATCTCTCCAGATGGATGAAGGTGACAACACTGCTGTGTTATATCAACCTGACCTTCATGGAAATGGAAAAATATGTTTTTTTCACTTTTCATATAACTTAAACAGATTGCTAATTGCACTAGCTATATGTTTATAGCTTAAATATTGATATTTGCACTGTTGTTCACTGCAAATTGACATTTTATGTACTTTTGTGAAGTAGGAAGATTCCAATGTTACAAACAACCTTTTCATTGGGGTGCAACCTATATGCTAGAGATGGTTTGCACCTAAATGTAAGGGGGTCTGCTGTGCTGGGGGAGAGGCTTATGGGAAGGCTGGAGGAGTATATAAACTAGGATCGAGGGGGGAGGGAGAATTGGATTAGAATGGGGTAGACAGATCAGGCAGGGGTCAGTCCTTATTGGTGGGTGGAATGTTGAAAGATGAGGGGAGGGCTATGGCAGATGATAAGAAGGTTCCCATGTTGCAAACAACCATTGGAACTGGTACCATTTGTAGAAAAATAAAAAACATGCAACATACGCGTGCAAAAGGTTTAAAAGAATTAAAGTATTTGTTCACCAATGCCAGAAGTCTGCCAAGCAAAATAGGTGAGTTGGAAGCAGGGCTGCTGTTAGCAATCATGGGGCTCCATACAGCCTACCTGATGGGGCCCCAAAACCCCAACCCTGCCCCACCCCCCTTACCCCGCCTACCCACCTAAAAAAATATGCAGCTTTGTCTTTAAGGATAGTTATTTTCCCCAGCCTGTTATAGGCAGGCCATACATGATGCAAATTTTGCAAAAATCGATCAATTCCCCCATCAACATCTATGGCTGGCTTAAGGATGCATCTGACTGTCCTATCTTCAGCCCTGACTCACACCACTGTGGCTTTGAAATTGTGCTACTTCAGTGTGATTTCAAAGCCACAGATCAGAGAGATTTGTACCTAGGATTTTACTGCGGCTTGCGACTCCATTTACCAGTCAATGCAAGTCGCAATGAAATCGGAAAAAATTAGTGCAGGAACCTTTTTCAAAGTCGCTGTGACATGAGTCGCAGTGATTTGAACGGTTCCAGTGTAAACCAGGGCTCATCAATCATCACGATTATCATGATAATCATAGTACAGGTGCTGTGGCTCAAAGCACCTGTACTGTGTGACTATCATCATGACAATGATGATCTCATTTGGCTGCTCCCTGCTGTATAATTGAACATAGTCTAGGCAATGGTCAGGGCACAGGGAAAGGTGTGTATTGTGTCATGTAATTACTGTACCGTTCCTGTGACTTCTGCTGCTGCTGGGTCCGCAGGTGCCCGAAAAAGAAATAAAAGTCCCCCTTGTCTCCCAACCCTCAGGATGAACTGATGGAGCCCCCTCAGCCCAGGAATAATGTTACCACCACCCGGGAGCCATGTACACAGGGGAACAGTGTGTATGCACTGACTGTACATGTGATCCTACATGAAGCCTGAAGCTGCTGTCTGGGCCCCCCTTTTCTGTGGCAGAGCCCAGGCCCCCTACAGGAGGCCCGGTGGTACCCCCTTATCAGCAGCCCTGGCTGTAAGCTTTGGTACATGAAGAGAACTATGATTTGATTGGTATTGCTGAATCCTGGCTTCATTCTTTACATGACTGGGCCATTAATATTCCTGACGATGTTCTCTTTCGGGGAGAGATGGTAAAAAGGAAAGGTGGTGGTGTCTGTCTCTATGTGCGAAGTGATCTCAGAGCGAGTGTGAAAGAGGACCTAGTTGATGGAGAGTGTGATGAGGCTGAAGCATCATGGGTGGAACTGCATATGGGGGTGTGTACTACAAAGGTAATCATTGGAGTTTGTTATAGGCCTCCCAATGTTAATGAGGAGGTGGAGACTCAGCTCCTTGCACAGATTGAAAGGGCTGCAAGGGCTGGGACAGTGATAATAATGGGGGATTTTAACTACCCGGAAATTGACTGGAGTAATGGTACTGCAGGAACAGTAAAAGGGCAAACATTTATCATCCTACTACAGGACAATTTTATGGTACAATTCATAGAAGCCCCAACTTGGAATGGTGCTCTGCTGGACCTGGTAATCTCAAACCATGCAGAGCTTATTACTAATGTCCATATAAAAGAACATCTGGGCAGCAGTGACTATAACATGATTTCATTTATTGTTAGGATGTGGTGAGTGAGTGACAAGATAATAAATTGCACCACATCCCTGGAATTTGAAAACGTTGAACTAGATAGTGTGGGATTTTCAGGGTGCAAATTTACAATGATAAACACATTTAAAAACCACAATAAATTTTATTTCATCTTACAAAAAAAAGGGAAAAGAAGAAGAGTAAATAATTACAATACTGTAAAAAACAAAAATTGAAGCTTGGCTGTATTGTTGCAGTAATTCCCTACATGTTTCACCCAACAAGGGCTTCTTCAGGTGTGAGAGAGAGAGAAAAGCTTCAACCACGATACAGTCTACAATATATCAAAAAGAATATACATAAACAACGGAGTTATGACATACATCCACACAATGAACATAATAATCAAAAGTATAAAAGAACACGCCGGGTCACCCTAGATGTCAGGTTCACGGAGCTACTACCGCATATGAAAATGCACTATCAAAGAACTTAGTTGGCCTATGCATCCGTGCAATTGTAGAGGATATAATAGGGATCAAATATCCATCCAAACATAGGTATAAATAAGCGAAAATTAATAATTACATTTCTACCAGATGGGGCAAAAAAAGAATCAGATAGAGGGAGAGAGAACACCAGGTGTGATGTCAAGTCATTGAAATAATTAAAAAATAAATGAAAAATGAATTTACCTTTAAATTATCACAATTCAGGCAATAGAGGAAGCAAAAAAACAGTTTTTGACTCAAATTGTTAATATACAATTCAGCCACTAGATGTCAGGAGAGGTCACAAGTTCATAGAATATTAGCTGTAAAAATCAAACAGTACTCGAAACAATGCAGTGTACAGAATCACCCAGGTGACTGAGCAGTCACCATTTTCCTGAAGCCCTCCCCTCAACACAAGTCTCTCAAATTACCTCCAGGGGGTCTCAAAACGTCTCAAGAGATCCTACATGTGCACAGTTGATTAGCCAAAGTACCATATCTTTATTCCCGCCATAATTTATACCTTCCACGCCGGCCGACTTGTGACGTCACAGGCCGGGTGCAGAAGTCAGACATACAACTGTGCATGCGTGAGGTCTCTATTGCGCATGCACAAACTGAAGCCGACAAAAACACAGCCAGATCTCTTAATAGGAGCAACACCTAAGCAGGACAGCTGAAGAAAAGAAATACAAACAAAAAAAACAAATCCATTTATACCATGTAAGGAAGACATCCAATCATTTCTATATAAGCCTGTTTTGGTCCAATCCAAACAAAAAATAATTAAGCCTAAAAGACAACAATTCCAAATCTAAGTAAAAGGGGTCCGGAATTATGGTTTGCAAGTTGTGTTTAGGCAAGCACATCGGAAAAGGAATCTTCAGGTGCAGCTACGCCCTGGGCGTCCGTACAATTGCACCTAGGGACGCATTATGGCATAAGTTACAAACACTAGAGATTGTAAGTAACATCCGAGTGAGCAAGGTGGGTTCCTAAATCAGAATAATTTTCTAGCAAATAATAGCATTTATTCTTTAATTTTATTACAATAGATAAAAAATGTACAGACTAAGCAAAATATTATAGCATTTATGTTTATCATTTCATAAGCATAGTATTAAAATATAACAACTTTTTTTAATCGGTCCTTACTGTGGGGTGATGGATAGGCAGGATAAAAGAAATTGTAAAATCACAAAAAACATGTTCATTGTGTGGATGTATGTCATAACTCCGTTGTTTATGTATATTCTTTTTGATATATTGTAGACTGTATTGCGATTGAAGATTTTCTCTCTCTCCCCTGAAGAAGCCCTTGTTCGGCGAAACATGTAGGGAATTACTGCAACAATACAGCCAAGCTTCAATTTTTGTTTTTACAGTATTGTAATTATTTTCTCTTTTTCTTTCCCCTTTTTTTGTAAGATTAAATAAAATTTATTGTGGTTTTTAAATGTGTTTATCATTGTAAATTTGCACCCTGAAAATCCCACACTATCTAGTTCAACATTTTCATGATTTCATTTATTGTTAGCTGTAAACAACAAGCATATATGGGAAAATAAAAACACTCAACTTTAAGAAAGCTAATTTTTCCAAGGCTAAGAGCTGCTCTCCAAGAATTAGACTGGGAGGGAATATTAGCATCGATGAACACAACACAGACATGGGAGTTCTTCAAAAAGACTGCATGTGAACAGACTGCAAAATATATTCCCATGAGCAACAAGTTTAAAAGGCTAAAAATCAAACCTATGTAACTTACGGCCAAAGTTAAAAAAGCAATAAATAATAAGAAAAGAGCTTTTATGAAATGTTAAAATGAAGGAACGCTATCATCGTTTAAACATTACAAAGAATATAACAGAATATACAAAAAAGAAAATCAAGGCCGCAAAAAATTGAAAAAAAAAACGACAGATTGCAAAAGATAGCAGGATAAACCCGAAAAATTCTTCAAAATATATTAATAGAAAAAAGGTTCGGTCCGAGCATGTAGGCCCTTTATAAAATAATGAGAGTGGGTGACTGGGGACAAAGAGAAAGCAAATTTATTAAATACCTGCTTAAGCTCTGTGTATACAAAGGAGCATGGGGGAGCTCTTGTCCATAATGGACATGGTATTGACACAGCTCCAGATGATCCACATTGGCTTACAATTGATATGATCCAAAAATATTTAGACAGAATAAAGGTAAATAAAGCACCTGGACTAGATGGCATACACCCACGGGTCCTTAAAGAATTGAGCTCTGTCATTTCAAAGCCATTGTTTCTCATTTTTAGGGACTCTTTAATGACTGACATAGTACCACTGGATTGGCGTAAGGCCAATGTGGTGCCTATATTTAAAAAGGGGACAAAATCTTTAACAAGTAATTATAGACCTGTTAGTTTAACTTCTATAGTTGGGAAGATAATGGAGAGTTTATTAAAAGACCACATAGATGAGTTCTTGCTGGAAAAAAATATTTTAAGCAACAGACAGCATGGATTCATGAAAGACAGAAGTTGTCAAACAAATCTGATTTCTTTTTATGAGGAGGTAAGCAAAACCTTGTACAGAGGGGTGGCTGTGGTATACAGTACTTGGATTTTGCAGAAGCATTTTACACAGTTCCCCACACACTACCCAGACCCAGTGGTCAGAAAGGTGGTGGGGTTGGTTTGCTTCTATCCCCACTGAGCACCTTTCAAGTCTTCCCTAACGCTCTCTCTCTATCCTTCTCTTCTTTCGAGACTCACTGCATCCGGCTGTTTTCTCCCATTTCTCTGAGGATCGCAGTGATCTATCGGCCTCCTGGACAGGTGTCCAGCTTTCTGGACAATTTCTCCGCCTGGCTACCCTACTTTCTCTCCTCTGAACTACCCGCTATCATTCTTGGAGATTTTAACATCCCTATTAATGTCAACAACCCGGCAACATCCCAACTCTTCAACATAACCTCATCTTTTGCATTAGCACAGTGTATACAGTCCTCCACTCACTTTAATGGGAATACATTAGACCTTGTTTTCTTCCATCTTTGCACTCCCTACAACCTCACAAACACCCCCTTTCCTCTCTCTGATCACAATCTCATCACCTTCACACACCTATCCCTCCAAACGGCAATTACCCGCAGAAACCTTCACAACTTGAACCCTGCTCCTTTCCACTCTGCCACTGACCAACTCTATGACAGAATCTCTCCCCTGTCCTGCCCTGACCTGGCCACTGCTGTCTACAACAGTTTGCTTTCATCCGCATTAGACTCGGTTGCTCCTCTAACAACACAAAGCATCAGGCCCCGACCATTACAACCTTGGCAGACTGACCACACCAAAAATCTTAAACGACATAGTCATGCGCTGGAGCGATTGTGGTGTAAATCCAAATCCCACCAAGCATTCACCCGATATAAATCTGCTTTCTTAACATACAATTCCTCCCTTCATGCTGCCAAACAAGCCTACTTTGTCACTCTTATTAATACCTTCTCATCCAGTCCTCGTCGTCTCTTCTCTACTTTTAACTCTCTACTTTCTCCACCTCCACCCAGTACCTCACTCACTGCTCACGAGATTGCAAATCATTTCAAAAACAAGATTGACGCAATTTATAGGGGCATCGCCACTGCACAGACATCCATCCCACTTAGCATACGTTATACTAAACCTCCCTCAACACTTTCCTCTTTTGACCTCACTACTACCGAAGAGGTCACTAAGGTTTTCTCAGAAGCCCGTCTCACTACCTGCCCCCTGGATCCTGTCCCCTCACAACTACTACAGTTACCCTCTTCTTCCATCCTATGCTCCCTCACTCACATCTTCAATCTCTTCCTCTCTAACGGTGCCTTCCCCTCCCCTCTAAAGCATGTGACTGTCACTCCCATACTTAAAAAGCCCTTCCTGGACCCCACCAACCTGAACAACTTAAGACCCATCTCCCTGCTGCCATTTACCTCTAAACTCCTAGAACGCTTAGTCTACAATCACCTGAGCTCCCACCTCACCGACAACAACCTTCTTGACCCTTTACAGTCTGGCTTTCGCTCTCTACACTCCACTGAAACTGCTTTACTAAAACTCACTAATGATCTACTAACTGCTAAAACCAATGGCCACTACTCCGTACTCTTACTACTTGACGTCTCAGAGGCTTTTGATACAGTTGACCATCCCCTCCTCCTCAAAAAACTCCACTCTCTTGGCCTCAGAGACTCTGCTCTCTCCTGGTTCTCCTACCTATCGCAGGGCTCCTTCAGTGTTACCTATAACGCTGCCTCCTCCTCTTCACTCCCTCTTTCTGTAGGGGTCCCTCAAGGTTCTGTCCTTGGACCTCTTCTCTTTTCCATCTACACCTCCTCCCTTGGTCACTTGATAAACTCCCATGACTTTAAGTACCATCTCTATGCTGATGACACACAAATCTATCTTTCTACTCCTCACCTCACCCCTTCAGTCTCCACTCGCATTACTAACCTACTAAGTGACATATCGGCATGGATGTCACTCCACATCCTCAAACTCAATCTTTCCAAAACTGAGCTCTTAGTATTCCCCCCAGCCCGTGCCCCCTCCCCTGACTTCTCCATCAAGATCAATAACACAGTCATCAGTTCCTCCCCTCATGCCAGGGTACTAGGTGTAATCCTAGACTCCCATCTGTCCTTTCAGCCCCAAATCCAATCGCTGTCCAAATCATGTAGACTTCACCTCCGCAACATCTCCAAGATACGACCATTCCTAACCTCGGAAACTACTAAGCAACTTATTCACTCCCTTGTTATATCTCTCCTTGACTATTGTAACTCCCTCCTCATTGGCCGACCTCTTCGCAGGCTATCCCCTCTTCAGTCTATCATGAATGCTGATGCCAGACTCATCCACCTAACTAACCATTCTGTATCTGCCACCCCTATCTGCTGTGGTGGTTTATGTAAGGATTTATTCTATTTATGAAGGGCGGTGTCCATTTCCCTTAGATGAAATGTTACAGTGCCTCCAGCCGTTAAAATACGGCAAATATTTAGTGAACCAATAATTTGGACACCTTGATAATTTGATCACCACTTATTATTATACCTTGAATTCTTTTAGCCAGTGTGATTTCGTACCATACACACAAAATTTGCCTTATAATAGATAAATATATAAATTTATTTATGTACAAAAATTATATATATATTAACACAAAACGCAAAAGACTGGTGATGAATGAATACTGGTACACACGATCAAAGATATACTATACCAATATCATACACAATACAATATTTCTAAATAATGATAAACAAGATAACAATTTTTCTAGATGATAATGATTAAAAATTAAATTTAATAATAACTGATAATTTAGAGTATCTCAGAGGTTATTTTCTCTCATAACGTGGCCATAGGAATGGGAGAAGATATTCCCTGATAAATTATACTCTAACTACTAATATTTAATAATTTATGAAATATGTAAATTTGCAATATGACACCAACAATATCTAACAGTAATACAGGATCTCTTTATATATATGTGAATACCCACTGCAGTTGTTATCACTCTAAGGTAATTCTTATCACTCTAAACACATAGGAAATATGCAATACAATATTAAATATAGACAGTCTCACCACACCCAGAACTTGGACTATGACACCTTCCCAGTGCATTCAGCTGGCAATGGAAACGCCTTCAGAATAATGGCCACAGGGCAAGTGATAGATAGGCAGTGTTGGAAAATGTAGGATGGGAGAAATTTAGAGAGTGTAGAAGTTTAGTAAAAAGTTTTTAAAAGTTTGAAAGGATGAAAGAGTGGTTATTCAGCAGGGATGGATTTCAGCCTCGTCTGATTTCTTCAGCTTGTTTTTCTTTGGCTCCAGTGAGATTTTTCAGTGAGTCTTTCAGTCAGTCTTTTTTTTTAGTGAGGTTTTTTTTTCAGGTTTTTTTTTTTTTCTAAATCAGGTGCATGGCTTTTTATACCATCTAAACTATTGTTCTAAAAGACCCTCCCAACAGGCTTTTGATTGGCCGGTCGAGAAGTGTATGTACCTAAGCTATCTCTCACCTGTCCGCGAGGTGACAGTCAGGTACCATAGAACAATTTGAGTATTGATGATGACTCACACCTCGGGTGGAATTCAAGGTGATTTCAGGTATTAAATATACGTCTCATCCAGATATATATATTTGATTATACCTATAATGTCCTGGATAGGAACTATAGAAGATATATGTGTATTCAGTTATTCATTTCCCTGAGATACAAACTTGTGTGAAAGCATTTGTTTTCTGATAAAACATACAACTGATACTAATTCACAATATATCTTACTTTTCATCATTTCATACTCAATTTAGTGATATACAATCCCCATTGCTGAATGTATTTTTGTTTCAGAAAGAGTAGGAATAATGTCTCTTTTTGTTAATGTCTTTGTGGGTAAAATATAAGTTCCAAGCTTTAACTTTTAGTCTTAAGAATGACACAATACTGATGTTTACGTCCATTGTAAAGATAATAGGGCAACAACCAGTTGTCCTTGTAGTTTGAAAAAAAACAGTTTGAAAAGACTGTTGACTCATCACTCTTTTCAAGGCTTTGTTTACTCTTCTCAGACTTGCAAGTATGGTCTCATATATTGTTAACTGTCGGTGTGGTGACTCAATGTTTAGAGGTCCAACGTCTTATTTGACTGTCTGATTAACTTTTGTAGATGCACTTTCCCCAACCCCAATGGATAAATAGCATTTGTTGAGAATATACATTTTAACTAGTCTCATAGTCGCCAACTTAAACTTCTCAGGATTGTCTATCTTGGGCCACCTGTAGATAGTCAAACAGTCTATTGTCTCTGGAAAGAGCTCCTTCCACCCATTGTCTGCATGTAACTTCATTAGAGGGTCCTTCGAATTTCGACCAAAAAGAGTTAACCCTTAACAGATGGCTAGGCTGGTTGGCTGTTGAAATAAAGTTATGTTTTTGATAAATAACTTCAAAAGGCACTACACTGCCTATCCCTCCACTGCCTTCCAGTTGCCCAACGAATAAAATTCAAAGCACTAACAATAACGTATAAAGCCATTTATAACTCTGCCCCAAATTACATCACCAATCTTGTCTCTAAATATCACCCAAACTGTACTCTCCGCTCCTCACAAGACCTCCTACTCTCTAGCTCCCTTGTCTCCTCCTCCCATGCTCGTCTCCAGGACTTCTCCAGAGCTTTCCCCATCCTCTGGAACTCTCTACCCCAATTTATCAGACTATCACCTTCTCTGCTCACTTTTAGGCGAGCTCTGAAAACCTATCTCTTCAGGGAAGCCTATCCTGCCCTCAGCTAATACTGGAATCTTCTACTCTTCCAACCAGTCCATCCCCCACAGTTACTACCTTTTGCACCACTAGCCCCTCCCTCCTAGATTGTAAGCTCCAAGGAGCAGGGCCCTAAAATCGCTCTTGTATTGAACTGTATTGTTACTGTATTGTCTCCCGTTATATTGTAAAGCGCTGAGCAAACTGTTGGCGCTATATAAATCCTGTATAATAATATAATAATAATATGGCTAATGTGTAAGGTAAAGTCTACAGGCTTGGAAAAATCTGTATCTAAATGGATAGAAAACTGGCTAAAAGATCGTATTCAGAGAGTAGCTGTTAATTATTATTATTATTATTATTATACAGTATTTATATAGCGCCAAAAAGGTTTGCTCAGCGCTGTACATTATAGTGGGGGACAGAACATGAGACAATACAGCAACAAACAATACACGAGGGGTTCGAGGGCCCTGCTCTTTCGAGCTTGCAATCTAGGAGGGAGGGGATAGTGGCACAGGAGGAAGTGGCTGTGGGGGATGGAGTGGTAGGAGGAGTGGAGGAGATCGGCAGTTAGGTGAGAGTGGGGTAGGCTTCCCTGAGGAGATGGGTTTTCAGGGTGCGCCTAAAGGTGAGGAGGGAAGGTGACAGTCTGATGGATTGGGGTAGTGAGTTCCAGAGGATAGGGGAGTCCTGCAGTTGGGCGTGGGAGGTGGAGACCAGGGAGCTAGAAAGTAGGAGGTCTTGTGAGGAGCAAAGATTACGGGTTGGGTGGTATTTGGGTATCAAGTCGGTGAGGTAGTTTGGGGCAGCGCTGTGAATGGCTTTGTATGTCAGTGTTAGTAGTTTGAATTTGATGCGTTGGGCTATCGGGAGCCAATGGAGAGAATGACAGAGGGGGGTAGCAGAAGAGGAGCGGTTGGTAAGGTGGATGAGTCTGTCTGCTGAGTTCAGGATAGACTGAAGCAGGGATAGTCTGTGATGAGGTAGGCCGGTGAGGAGGGAGTTGCAGTAGTCCAGACGTGAGATAATAAGGGAGTAAACGAGTTGTTTAGTAGTGTCTGGGGTTAGGAACGTATGTATTTTGGAGATGTTGCGGAGGTGGAGCCTGCATGAGCTTGCTAATGATTGGACATGGGGTTGGAAGGACAGGTTTGAATCTAGAGTGACACCTAGGACTTTGGCTTGCGGGGTGGGACTGATGGTGGCATTGTTGGTCGTTATGGAGAGGGTGGGGGGGGGCGCGGGCTGGGGGGAAAATTAGGAGCTCGGTTTTGGAAAGGTTCTGTATAAGGAAGTGGAGCGACATCCAGTCTGATATGTCATTCAGCAGGTGGGTGATACGGGTGGAGACTGAAGGGGTGAGTTGAGGGGTGGAGAGGTAAGTTTGCATGTCATCGGCGTAGAGGTGATAGTTAAAGCCATGGGAGTGTATCAGTTTGCCGAGGAAGGAGGTGTAGATGGAGAAGAGAAGGGGCCCGAGGACAGAGCCTTGGGGGACCCCAACAGAGAGGGGGAGAGAGGGGGAGGTGGTAGCGTTATAGGTAATGCTGAAGGAGCATTGGGAGAGATAGGAGGAGAGCCAGGAGAGAGTGGAGTCTCTGATGCCGAGGGAGTGTAGTTTATCAAGGAGGAGGGGGTGGTCAACTGTGTCGAAGGCCGCGGAAAGGTCAAGGAGTAAGAGGACTGAGTAGTGGCCATTAGCTTTGGCGGTTAGCAGGTCATTAGTGATTTTGAGTAGGGCGGTTTCGGTGGAGTGTATGGGACGGAAGCCAGACTGTAGTGGATCAAGGAGGTTGTTGTCAGTGAGGTGGGCGCTTAGGCGATTGTAGACTAAGCACTCAAGGAGCTTGGATGTGAATGGCAGCAGGGAGATGGGTCTAAGGTTGTTCAGGTCAGTGGGGTCCAGGGAGGGTTTTTTGAGTATGGGAGTGATGTGTGCGTGCTTTAGGGAGAAGGGGAATGCGCCAGTAGAAAGGGAGAGATACTCTGAATGGTCTAGCTTTGTTAGTGGTGTACCCCAAGGTTCAGTGATGGGACCCTTACTTTTTAATATAATTATAAACAATATAGGGTCTGGGATTAAAAATACCATTTCAGTCTTTGCAGATGACACCAAGCTGTGCAGAGGAATAACGTCCTTACAGGATGTCTCCAATTTACAAGCTGACCTCAATGCACTGTTTAATTGAGCAGCTATGTGGCAAATGAGGTTTAATGTTGATAAATGTAGGTTAGCACTTGGGGACTAAGAATATGCATGCATCATACATACTAGGGGGCGGTACAACTGTGGGAATCAATGGTGGAGAAGGTTCTGGGAGTTCTGGTAGATCACAAGCTTAATAATGGATGCAATGCCAAGCTGCGGTTTCTAAAGCGACCAAATCCTCGCTTGTATTAAAAGAGGTATAGGCTCCAGAGAGAGATATCATATTACCCCTGTACACATCATTAGTAAGACCTCATCTGGAATATGCAGTTCAATTTTGGGCACCAATTCACAAAAAGAACATTGGGGAACTGAAGAAAGTACAGAGAAGGGCAACTAAACTGATAAAAGGCATGGGGGAGCTCAGCTATGAGGAAATATTAGAGGAACTGAATTTATTCTCTCTAGAGAAGAGGAGATTAGGGGCGATATGATCAACATGTATAAATACATCAGTGGTTCATATAGTGAACTGGGTGTAGAGCTATTCCCCCTGAGGTCATCACAGAGGACAAGGAGGAACTCTTTATGTCTGGAGGAAAAGAAATTTAATCTCCAAACACAGAAAAGTTTCTTCACAGTGAGAGCTGTGAAAAGGTGGAATAGACTCCCTCAAGAGTTGGTTCTGGCCAGCTCGGTGGATTTCTTTAAAAAAAAGCCTGGATTCTTTCCTAGATACACAGAATATAACTGGATACTAACAGTTATAGGTAAAGTTGATCCAGGGAATATCCGATTGCCTCTCGGGGGATCAGGAAGCAACTTTTTTCCCTGCAGGAGCAAAATTCGATCATGCTTTGCTGAGTTTTTTGCTTTCCTCTGGATCAACTGTGGGTATAGGATTTTAACTTTTTTTTTAATGGTTAACTGGATGGACTTTTGTCTTTTTTCAGCCAGACTAACAATGTAACTATGTAAATAAAGTCTTGTAATCAGGTAGGTGATCCCCAATGCAGCGGGGTAACTTTCACTACTTTGGCCACTAATGCAGGGGAAAGGAACCAATAGGCTGCAGATTTAATTTTATTTTTATCCCTCTTCCACACAGAAATGGGGTCTTCTGTTGTACAGATGACATGTTTTACTAAGTTATCCAAGTAATGAATTATTTGATTGCATTTCAGATGATGAAGAGCAAGGATTTGTGAGTCGCACTTGAGGTAGAATCAGTGAAGGAGAAAATGGAAAGAGACAGAACGCAAAATGAACAAAGCTCTCCCTTATTTGGTCTACATTGTCACTGAGGTGAGTGTCATATTTTTTTCTTTTTAAGGGTTTATTAAAGGAGTAAAGCTCGTTTGGCTCTACTTCTCCTGGGAATCACAGTAGTGCAGTTCGTTCAGCACTCCTATGACCCATTTTCTGAAACCCCGTCAGCTGACATCACTCAGCTGGTCCAGGTTCAGGAAAGATCTTGACTTTAACCACTTGCCCTCCTGAGGATCCCCCCTTCATCCTGACCAGGCAATTTTTTGTGTTGCGGCGCTGCGTTACTTTAACTGACAATTGCACAGTCACACAACGCTGCACCCAAATGAAATTTATGTCCTTTTGTTCCCCACAAATTGAGCTTTCTTTCAGTGGTATTTGATCGCCTGTGCATTTTTGATCGACAATTTTGAAAAAAAAACAATATTTTTGACTTTTTGCTATTAAACATGTCCAGTAAAAATTTTTAAAAAATCAAATTTCATCAAATTTAGGCCAAAATATTTTCTGCTACATTTCTTTGTTGAAAATAACTCGAATCAGTGTTTATTATTTAGTCTGTAGGAAAGTTATAGAAACCACAAACTATCGTATATACAGTTCCTTGAAAAAGTATTCATACCCCTTGAAATTGTCCACATTTTGTCATGTTACAACCAAAAACATAAATGTATTTTATTGGGATTTTATGTGATAGACCAACACAAAGTGGCAAATAATTGTGAAGTGGAAGGAATGATAAATGGTTTTCAAAATTTTTACAAATAAATATCTGAAAAGTGTGGTGTGCATTAGTATTCAGACTCTTTACTCTGATACCCCTAAGTAAGATCTAGTGGGACTAACTACCTTAAGAAATCATCTAATCAGTCCATCTATGTGTAATTTAATCTCAGTATAAATACAGCTGTTTTGTGAAGCCCTCAGAGGTTTGTTAGAGAACATTAGTGAACAAACAGCATCATGAAGGCGAAGGAACACACCAGACAGGTCAGGGATGAAGTTGTGGAGAGGTGTAATGCAGGGTTAGGTTATAAAAAAGCATCCCAAGCTTTGAACATCTCATGGAGCACTGTTCAATCCATCATCTGAAAATGGAGAGTATGGAACAACTGCACACCTACCGAGACATGGCCGTCCACGTAAACTGACAGGCCGGGCAAGGAGGGCATTAATCAGAAAAGCAACCAAGAGGAGAATCTGTCCACAGGACAACTAATAGTCATGCACTCCACAAATCTGGCCTTTATGAAAGAGTGGCAAGAAGAAAGCCATTGTTGAAAGAAAGCCATAAGAAGTCCAGTTTGCAAACACGTCGAAGAAATTGCTCTGGTCAGATGAGATCAAAATTGAACTTTTTGGCCTAAAAGCAAAACGCTATGTGTGGTAGAAAACTACCATTGCACATCACATCACCCTGAACACACCATCCCCACCGTGAAACATGGTGGTGGCAGCATCATGTTGTGGGGATGCTTTTCTTCAGCAAAAACAGGGAAGCTGGTCAGAGTTGAAGGAAAGATGGATGGAGCCAAATACAGGGCAATCTTAAAAGAAAACCTGTTAGAGTCTTCAAAAGACTTGAGTCTGGGGTGCAGGGTCACCTTCCAGCAGGACAACGACTCTAAACATACAGTCAGAGCTACAATGGAATGGTTTAGACCAAAGCATATTCATGTGTTAGAATGGCCCAGTCAAAGTCCAGACCTAAATCCAATTGAGAATCTGTGGAAAGACTTGAAAATTGATGTTCACAGACACTCTCCATACAATCTGACAGAGCTTGAGCTATTTTGCACAGAAGAATGGGCAAAAATTTCACTCTCTAGATATGCAAACCTGGTAGAGACATCCCCAAAAAGACTTGCAGCTGTAATTGCAGCGAAAGGTGGTTCTACAAAGTATTGATTCCGGGGGGCTGAATATAAATGCACGGCACACTTTTCACATATTTATTTGTAAAAAAATTTGAAAACCATTTCTCATTTTCCTTCCACTTCACAATTATGTGCCACTTTGTGTTGATCTATTACATAAAACCCTGATAAAATACATTTACGTTTTTGGTTGTAACATGACAAAATGTGGACAATTTCAAGGGGTATGAATACTTTTTTAAGGCACTGTATCTGAAAATCAATAATTCCTGATGTACTAATAGCCTGCCTCATTCTTAAGGCCCTAACATGCCAGGACAGTACAAATATCCCCCAAATGACCCCTTTTTGGAAAGTAGACAGTTCAAGGTATTTAGTAAGAGGCATGGCGAGTTTTTTGAAGTTGTAATTTTTTTGTCCTGATATTTTTAAAAATGAAGAATCAGGACAGTACAGCATCATCATATAACTGGTGTGGTGGTGATCAGGAAAACTGGTGACAGTACAAAAAAAATTGTTTTTCATTAATTCAGTTTTCATCTTTTTTTTTCTTATTTATTTTATTACGATTTTTAACACACTGTGACCAGAGCAAATACTCAAATATATAAAAAATACAACCAATTTTAGTAGTTTCACAATAAATAAAACTAAACTTATAAAATATGTCTCTCTGCTGTTGTTATTTCATATAGATACAAATACACCATCAATTATAGTACATAGGGAAAACTTGAAATGTAGAATTTGTCATACGAGATCCTGAGTGTTTCAGAGTCATAAAACTCCTTCTTTGGGGTATTTCTGCATAAACAGTGATGTAATCTATGAAACTGAAATTGCAATTTTATAATATATAGAATATCAATATATATGTACACGATGCATTAAAATCAATGTATCCACATAAGAATGCAATACTCACACTATAGTGAGTGAAGAGTTAAAAACAGTCACTGGGGCCGCCTAAGTGACAGGTACATAAGGAAGGCTGCATTAATATCATATGACTGCGAAACACCCACCAACTGCTGTTTATGATAGATGTATGCACAGATAAGTGCAAAAGCATCCATATAAGATGATAAATAGTATTGGGATAGTGGAACAGAAGAAAATTCTCTACAAGAATATACACATATATATATATATATATATATTTTTTTTTTCTTTTGAAAGTATATTAAAGTAGAGGCATATATTTCAGTGGGGGGCATTAAACAGGCACCCAAAACACCAAAACAAATAAGATCGATTACATTTTGGTGAGTATATTGACTTGGTGGATATGTTTGTTTTTGTGACTTGGGAGCCTCTGTGTAATGCCCCCCACTGAAATATATGTCTCTACTTTAATATACTTCTAAAGGAATCTTTTGATATATATATACATTTTGTTTCTCTTGTAGAAAACTGTCTTCTGTTCCAACATCCAATACTAACTGTCATCTTAGATGGATGCTTTTGGACCTTATCTGTGCAGACATCTATCATAAAGAGCAATTGGTGGGTGTTTGGCAGTTACTTCCTTTTTACATCTTTTTTTGATTGTATTGACTGACATTAATGCAGCCTCCCTTACGTACCTATCACTTAGACAGACTGTTTGATGAGCCACAGGAAGCTGGGACCCTAAGGGGACACAAGTGGGGAAGTGATGGTCATGTGGTTTGTTTTTATGCTACGGCTGATGTTTCAACCTTATATTCACTCTAGTGTGAGTATTGCATACTTACATATATCTGTATATTGATAGTGTATTTATTCAAAAATTGCAATTTCAGTTCCATAGATTAAACTATCCTTCATGCAGAAATATCCCTGAAGAAGGAGCATTATGACTCTGAAACGCTTGGGGTCTTGCATGACAAATTGTACATTTCAAGTTTTCCTTATGTACTATGGTGGGTTGAAATAATTTTGTCCAGTCCATTTTTGGCATTTTGCATGGAATATGTCAGATTTGGCTTTTTGTTCCTCCATTTTTTTGTCTCATATCAATACAAACAAAAGAAATAAACATGAGAATGCTTAAACATTTATAATTGCAACAATTTTCTGGGGCAAAGTGGTGCATTGTCTGACAGAAATGTAGGGGTGCTAGTATTTTTGGCCATGACTGCATTTTATAAGTATTGTTTTATTTATTGTGAAACTACACAAAATTGTTTTTTTTACATATTGGCTGTAAAAATCCCAAACAATTGGGGAAAAGTCTCCATAGTCAACTTCTCAATGAAACTAAATTTACATCTGGAATATGGTACACCTTTGGATGAGCTGATTGTGGTGATAGGCACTGATCAACTCACTTGTATGCAGGTACAATGTAAATGTTTTCTGTATTAAAGTGGTTTTATCTGCACTCTCCAGTGTGCTCTGCTTCTGTCATGTATAATTGGCCCTTGGAGATATATATACAGAGCTTGACTGGATCCAATGTAGCCCGATACATTTGTAAGATTAGAGATACAGTCTATATAAATATAGCCTGTAACTGACAGGCTCCAAACTGTCACATAGACCTATCAATCCAGGAAAGTCGTTGCATTCCAAAATGTCTCAATCAATATGTTTAATTCATTTCAGGTTTAACAGTTGCACAAGCGTTTCAAGTGTCCCCACTCTTCACCAGGTGCAGGTAAGCTCAACCATTGTTGTGCAGTTGTTACCTGGAATAAATTCAACATATAGAGCAAGAGGTTTGACTTCCCTGAATTGATGTGTGTGTGTATTATACCACCACCACCCGCCTGAACCATAGATACAAGGCAGGATGGATTCATGCTTTCATGTTTTTTACGCCAAATTCTAACCCTACCATTTGAATGTCTCAGCAACCAGTCTGCCCATACTCCTCTGACATCATCAAGGTATTTTCGCTCACACAACTGCCGCTTACTAGATATTTTCACTTTTTCAGACCATTCTCTGTAAATCCTAGAGATTGTTGTGCCTGAAAATCCCAGTATGTCAGCAGTTTCTGAAATACTCAGACCAGCCCATCTGGCACCAACAACCATGCCATGTTCAAGTCACTTAAATCCCTTTTCTACTCCATTCTGATGCTCGGTTTGAACTTCAGCAAGTCGTCTTGACCATGTCTAGATGCCTAAATGTATTGAGTTGCTGCCATGTGATTGGCTGATTAGCAATTTGTGTTACCAAGCAATTGAACAGGTTTACCTAATAAAGTGGCTGTTGAGTGTATAATTAGGCTTAAATAACTAAATGAATCACCTGACAAGAGCTATAGAAGATATATATCTTTATTATTTTCTAAAAAAAAAAAAAACCCTAAACATGATAGAATATGAGACCCTAGAATAAAAATCACTATTAAAGCAGTGTTTTTTTTTTAAGAAACATTTTCCTGTTTTCACACTTAAAATGGAGCTAACCTTACTGTTCCTTCAATGGTCTTGTCTCTCAATGGCATGTCCTCCTAGGTGACTGTCACATACCTGGTCGAGGGCAAGCTGACGAGAGGGCTTTCCCTTACACCTACTGTCCTGTTTCACCTGGAGTTGATGACAGGTGATAACAGGGCATGGAGGGGCATGGGTGCCTTGCTGGAGATCCTGGCTGGAAGAGATGCCGGACAGCAGGCAGACTGGTGAACTTACAGATACAGAAGGCGCTGTAGCAGGTGCAGAAGAGCAGGCAGTAGTCAAGCTGGTGAGCAGGTGGATGCAGGATCTCAGGTGGGCAGAAGTCGGTAGTAGCCAGGTAGCCGAGGTACAGAATCGAGAACCAGAGCGTACTCCGAGCCAGGCCAGGGAAAGTAAAGTTTAGCAGAGAAGGTATGGGAACAGCTGGCAGGAGGCAGAGTCAGGTCACAAGCCGGAGTCAACAGAGTATCAGGAACAAGCGGAGTCAAACAGATCGGGCCAAACACAGGAGTGAGCACAGAATCAGGTCACAGGCAGTAGGAGCTGACGACCACTCAGCAATCCTCTGGTTTCTACAGCAGCTTTAAATAGGCAAGTGGGTGCCAAACACCCATGCTTACTCATGCTCATGTGCGTGAGTGTAATGACCATGCTAATGTGCTTACGCATGTGCATGAGTTGGGCACGTCCAGTTCTTGTTTTTGAGAGTTGTATTATACACATGCGCATATCTTCACACACGACCATATGATTCCCCTGGCAGTGTTAGTTATCAGCCATCTTCGTTGGCTGGTGCAGGATGAAGTCATTTCTGCACATGCTCAGAAGGCCATCATCCCAGCACACAGTGACCATACGCATGTGCAGCTCAGTTTACATAGCCAGAGAAGACAGCGGGCAGGCAGGTAGCTGTATTTTACTGCAAAAACACTGCATGTCTCTTTAGCAATAAAAAGCCTGCCTGCTCACTGATTATGGCAATGGAAGCTTAGTTCCGCTTTCAGAAAGTTGCATATACTCATTCTCTGGGCTGGGTGGTCATTAAATTATACCGAAGGGATCTCACGTTAGCACCATCCGGTGCAGTAATTCTAAATAAAGGCTTGTTCATAACATGTCTGTTGAGTTGCATTTTACTGTACACCTCCACACATGTATGATGGCATGAAGTAAAATGCAGCTAAATAAACATGGTGTGAACAAGCCCTAAATGACAAAAATAAAAATCTGGCCTTCTTCATCACTGAAAGTCTGCTAGTTACATTCCTTTTTTAATTTTTCTTCTTTTTTTGCCAGACCTGTTTAAAAAAAAAATCCTGACTCCTCCTCCCCTTATAGCCAACCAGTCAAGCTCTCTTTTTTGCAAGATGTTTTTAAAAGTAAAATCCAGCAGCCTCCTCCTCCCCTTATAGCCTGCCAAGCACGCTCCTTTCTCTTTTTTGCAAGATGCTTAAAGAAAAAAAGAAAATCTGGCCTCCTCCTCCTTTTATAGCCGGCCAATCACACTCCTTAAAATGCAGCTAAATGAACATGGTGTGAACAAACCCTAAATGACAAAAATAAAAATCTGGCCTTCCCCATCACTGAAAGTCTGGTAATCTTTTTCTTTTTTTTTTTTGCCAGATCTGTTTTAGAAAAAAAAAATCAGGCCTTCTCCTTCCCTTATAGCCATCCAATCAATCTCTTTTTTGCAAGATGCTTAAAAAAAAAAACAATTCGGTCTCCTCCCCTTATAGCCAGCCAATCACGCTTCTTTCTCTTTTTTGCAAGATGCTTAAAAAAAATAAAATTGCGGCCTCCTCCTCCCCTTATAGCCAACCAATCATGCTCCTTTCTGTTTTTTTGCAAGATGCTTAAAAAAAAAATGAGGCCTCCTCCTCCCCTTATAGCCGGCCAATCACACTCCTTTCTCTTCTTTGCAAGGCACTTAAAATGCCATGGCAGATTTTAGGGAAAGGTGAACTAACCCTCTAAAGCAGTGGTTCTTAACCTGGGTTCGATCGAACCCCAGGGGTTCGGTGAGTCAGTCTCGCGGGTTCAGCGGAGGTGAAGACCCACACCCGACTCATATGATTCGTGCAGTAAATATTCATTATTATGTTTTTGTTTTTGTGTGAAAAACATGTTTTAATGGTTTTGTTCTTTGTTCTTAACGGTTTTGTTCATTTTGTGCACCTATGTATAAATATATACCTATGTTTTGAATTTTAAAAATCATATTTTATTTTTCCAATTAAGAAGGGTTCGGTGAATGCGCATATGAAACTGGTGGGGTTCAGTACCTCCAACAAGGTTAAGAACCACTGCTCTAAAGTCTAAGTTCCTTTTGCACCATGTTACACTTGTATTTCCCCGCACTGTGCTTAGTAGCAAACCTAGCCCCAGCATAGCTGGTAAAAGGGAGGGAGTTCTCCCTTACCTGTTAAAGCGGTTGTAAATTCTGTTGTTTTTTTTTTGTTTTTTTTTTTTAATTAAAATAACAAACAAACATGTCATTCTTTCCTTCTCTGTGTAATGGTATTGCACAGAGTGGACCCAATCTTCCTCTTCTGGTGTCCCCCACTGGCAATCTTGGTTCCTCCTCCACCAGATTTCCAGGCTCCATGCCTGATCCCGGTTATCCTGGGACGAGCATGGCAGATGCCACCGTGTAGATGGTAGGGAGATCTGTGAATGTCCATTTGCTGATCTCCCCTTCCCGTTAATGACTCAGAAGGGACATATAAGAGATACTTCTGAGTGGTGGTGTCCCTTTTCCCAGCCAGTATTATTATTATTATTATTATACAGTATTTATAAAGCGCCAATAGTTCGCTCAGCGCTGTACATTACAAAGGGGGACAGAACATGTGACAGAACAATACCAATACAATGTGATACACGAGGGGTTCGAGGGCCCTGCTCTTTCGAGCTTAGTATGGGAACTGCACTCTATTAGTTTCATTTCAGAGCAGGTGAGACATCAAGAGTCAGTCACCAAAAATGCATCACATGAGGGACTTTATGTCCCCTATGTGATGGGGAAAAACAGACTTAGAAAAAATTGTGTAAAAAATTAAAGTTATACCCAAGCACTTCTGCTGGATTTCTTCCACATGCCCCAAGAATGCCTTTTAACCCCATGCACCCTCATTATTTTTTCCAGACTTTTTGTGCCCATCTGAAACTCAGGACCAGAATGGTTGATGCTGCTGGGTAGAGGGGAGGTAGATCAGTGAATAGGTCATGTCCTGGGGTTCAGGCTCGAAGACCAGTAGCTATAGCAGTAGAGAGGTTCCCACAGACCAGCAGGATAAGTACACTGGCAGGTCATCCTAATGGATGATGCAGGCTTACCCGAGGTGCAGGGTCTAAGTACCAACCCGTCTCCACCAGAGCTCCTGATGGTGGAGATAGTATTTAAGATAACAGTCTCTCGATGTGTGTGATATCCTCAAATCAATGTGAATTTGTGCTCCTAAAATTAGTCCACCTTCATGAAGGCATTCTTTATATCCATGTGTTCCTCAAAAAGAAAATTCTACATAGTGCATTACCCCACAAAACATTAGGGAATATAATAACCACCCGGTGCTAATAAAGTGTCACGCCACTCAGTGTCCACTTCTAAGCGGCTGTATTAAACACCCTTACCCTATCAAAGCTTGTAAACGACTTTCTATCTCATAATAATCCACAAAAACTGGTGCTCCATGCCGTCCTTTTCTCCCATCGGTATTACCTCCGACAAAAAACATATAATAGTGCAATATTCTTTGGGATACCAAAAAGTGCTCCCCTTATATTTCACAGCATTAGTGTAATGTAAATCCACTCCCCGTCACCTTACACACCATGCACCTTACCGGACTAAACACTTCCACAAGTATAAATGGCTCTCCTCATCTGATAATCCCTGCCCTGTTCAATCTCCATATGGCATCACGACATGGGTCAAAAAACAAGATCCTTATAGTGTAGTAAGTCTTAGAAAAAGGGTCTAGTTTATTAAAGTTATGCTTACAATTAAAACAGTAGTAAAACGCATTATCTTCCATTGTGGGGAACATGAATCCTCAGAAAAAACGTCAATCAGTGAATAAACCTCAATCAAGATGGCCACTCCGCAACTTCCGGTCTATGTCTATGTCCGATGTCAAGTCCTTGATGTGTTTCGTCACTTCCGACTTCTTCACAAAGGGTGCGTACGTCAGACCGGCGGCCACTTATATACTCTCACTCCTCCCCTTAACACAGACCGATAGCGCCATCTTGAAATAGGGCATTAGCCCACTGATAAAATAAATGAAAACCACCAACTCAAATGGGCCAGTATATAAATGCTAGTATGTATAATGCTCTATATACATATCATGGGGACATAACTGGCATAACACTCTATACCCGCACATATACACCCGCACACATATACACCCGGGCATACGATAACAATAGCAGCAATGCATAATATTATACCTAACACCATCTAGTGGTATAAATTGTATATGCACTATCCATCCACTATTCAAATAAATATTGGATAAATAGATAAATAATAATAAATACACAATTTTAAAAAAATCTCCTGACTATCTCATGAATAAATATGAATAAATTAATTAATTGTTATTAATATACAATATCCATAACACTATATGCAAATGAATCCTATAAATAATCCCCATAGCATATAATACCTCGTAAATCTATCTATTAGTGGACAAATAAATGGGAATATTTTACCCCTATATAAAACTATACAATTTTGGTTAAAAATGAATGAGTTTAAAAATAGAAATAAGGCACCTAGACACAGTTATAATAAAACCCAATTACCATGTATTAAAATACCAAACGTTCATCTAAAATACCTCTAATCCAGTGGAAAGGCAACTACTCCTAATCCCCTAAATATCTATTCTAAAATAGACTAGAAACTAATAGAACCCGTCATGCAAACGGTATCTCTGTACTGAGCTTAAAGCCCGTCTAGAATATAAATAGTAATTACCATTACACTCCACCAGTATGCTAATATCCCAGAGCTGGGTATGGGAGATGGGACGTGGACAACTAGAAAATTTAGACTTAAATCCCTATTTAATATAATATATAGTAAAACTATTTATGTGTCTGAAATAAAACAATTAAGGTCCAGATCAACATCCAGACCTTTAGGTTTCAAAGTGTCCAGTTGGAAAATCCAAAACATTTCATTTCTAGAGATTTCTATAATTTTGTTACTTCCTCTCCAGTGTCCCTCCACTTCATCTATTCCACAAAATCGTTATTGTGTTGGATCACATTTGTGGACGTCTCTAAAATGCCTGGACAAATGATGGTCCTTCTTCCCCTTCTTTATATTAGAGACATGTTCTCTGAGTCTTTTACACAGTGACCTAGTCGTTCTGCCTACATATTGAAGTTTACATGAAGTTTCCAATAAATAGGTCACATAAGGGGTAGTGCATGTTATGAACTAATCAATCTTAAATTCTTTTGTCGTGACCTGTGACATAAAGCTCTCTATTTTCCTAGTTTTCATCCCTGTTGTTTTACAAATATTACACTTTTTACATGGGAAAAACCCTTTGAGATCAAACATCTTAATTGGATTTTTCCTTGGAGGGGAAATTATATTTTTAACCAGCTTGGTCCGTAGATTCGATGCCTTTCTATATATAAACCCAGGTTTATTTGGTAACTGTCACGTACCTGGTTGGGGAGCCTGACGTGGAGAGGATGGCGTCCTCTTACTACTCCCACTCGGGGCCCTTGATAGTGGGGACAGAGGGCACCGAGCCAGGAGTGGCACGAGTGCCTGGTGGGTCTTGAGATGACTGTAGGCAGGTGATGACTCGGACGATCCGAGTGCAGGCCAGGTGCGGGTGCAGGAGTGTAAGTGCAGCAGCAGGTAGGTATGGCGGCAACAAGGATACAGGCCAGGTGCGGATGCAGAAACGTAGGTGCAGCAGGTAAGTATGGCAGCAACCAGGATACAGGCCAGGTGCGGATGCAGGGATGTAGTTTCAACAGCAGGTATGGCGGCAATCAGGATACAGGCCAGGTGCGGATGTAGGAACGTAGGTGCAGCAGCAGGTAAGTATGGCGGCAACCAGGATACAGGCCAGGTGCGGATGCAGGAACGTAGTTTCAGCAGCAGGTAGGTATGGCGGTAACCAGGATATAGGCCAGATACGGATACAGGAACGTAGGTGCAGCAGCGTCAGACAAGCCAAGTCAGGATCAATCGGACAGATCAGGTACAAGGGAGCAGGTAAGCGGATAGTCAGGGATAAGCTGGGTCGGTGCAAGCGGAGTTCTTTCTTTGTCAGGGTCAGATCAGATATAGGCAACAGAATCAGGTTATGGAGTACAGGATATTGTAGACCAGAAGGCATAGGCTAAAGTGTGTTGGTGATTTAAATAGCCCGCCTTGCAATGATGTGCACGCCAGTACGCATGTGTGTAACCGCATGCTCCCATGTGCATTGCCACAGCTGACAGGGATCCGGCACAGGCGCATAGATGTGCATCGGCGAGGGTACGATCCCTGACAGCTCCCCCCCCCCCAAGGGCAGCCTCTGGATGCCAACTGGGCCATTTTCTCTGGATGCCTGCGTCTGATTGCCAAGATTAAGTCTTTAGCGTGGATGTTGGATTCCGATTCCCATGAATTGTCTTCAGGTCCATATCCTTTCCATTTAATTAAATATTGGAGCTGGTTCCTCCTCTTTCTACAGTCGATAATTGTCTCTACCTCATATTCCTCTTCACCATTGACGATCACTGGCTCAGGTGGCCCCAATCCCCGGCCAGGAAAAGGTTTTGAGCAGTGATACGTGGAATACCGGGTGAATCCTTAGTGATTCCGGTAATGTAAGCTCGTATGCTACGTCATTAATCTTTCTTTTTACTGGGAAGGGTCCCACGAACTTGGCACCTAGCTTCTTTGAGGGATAAGTCAATTTTAAATTGGCTGTTGACAACCATACTTCCTCACCAGGTTCCAGGACCAGGTCCCCCTTTTTTTTCCTGTCAAAGAATCTTTTGTTGTCCAGTTGAGCTTTTGTGATTGTCTCCTGTAGCACCTTGTTGTTTTGCTGAAGGAATTCAAAAGTGTTTTGGACCGCTGGAATTGATGATTCAGGCACTATTTTGTATAGAAACACAGGATAAAATCCATAATTAGAGAAAAAGGGGGACTGTTTCGTGGCCGAGTGTTTTGAATTGTTATATACAAACTCGGCCAAGGATAAAACTGATACCCAGTCATCTTGGGAAAATGACATAAAACAGTGAATGTATTGTACCAAGGTCTGGTTGGTTCTTTCCGTTTGCCCGTTGGTCTGAGGGTGATAAGTGGAAGAGAAAGAGTCCCATTTTCAGCTTCTCACAGAGTGCTTTCCAGAATTTTGAAGTGAATTGTACCTCTCGATCCGAGACAATGTTCCCTGGAACACCATGGAGCCTCACCACCTCTCTTATGAAGATTTGGGCAGTCTCAGCTGCAGAATGTACTCCCTTCATGGCAATAAAATGGGCCATTTATGAAAAACGATCCCTACGACAAAAATGGGCGAACATCCCTCTGATGGTGGCAGTTCTACAATGAAATCCATTGAGATAATTTCCCAAGGTCGAACAGGGACTGGTAGGGGCCTCAATCCCCAGGTCTTGCTTCTGTTGCCCTTGTTACATATACATGTGGGGCAGGAATTTACATAAGCTTTGCAGTCCTTCTCCCAATCAGGCCACCAGAACAGGCGCTGCACTAGGTCTAAAGTCTTGTGGACCCCAAAATGTCCTGCCAGGGGATGGTCATGACATAGCCCCAAAATGACCAATCGGATACTTTCTGGTGCAAAGATCTTGTCTACTGACCAGAGTAAACCTTCTCTAATGGATAGAGTTACTCCTGGTGGGGAAGGAGCCCCTAAAGATGCCTGCTGAATTTGTAAAAAAAGGTCTGTTTGTAAAAGACAGAAGTTGCCTGCTGAGAGCACCGTATCAGGGGTAGGAGGATCCTTAGGATCATTGGACATCCTAGACAGAACATTGGGCTTGATATTCTTAGAGCCTGGTCTGTAGGTAATGTGAAATATAAACCTGGCGAAACAAAAGTGCCCACCTGGCTTGTCGGGGTTTTAGACGTCTCGCAGTCTTCAGGTACTCCAGATTCTTGTGATCGGTATAGATCAAAATGGGGTGTGCTGCTCCCTCTAAAAGGTACCTCCATTCCTCCAAAGCTGGCTCGATGGCAAGTAATTCTCGATCCCCTACATCATAGTTTCTCTCCGCAGGGGATAGCTTACGGGAAAAAAAAGACAACTGGATGAAGTAAGAGTTGCAGGCCTTGCCGCTGTGATAGGACAGCCCCAACAACATTCTCCGAGGCATCTACCTCTACCACAAAGGGTAGTGCTGGATCTGGATGGTTTAGTATGGGTGCTGAAGTAAATAGTCCTTTTAATGAGTCAAAAGCGCTTTGAGCTTCTGGTGTCCAACAGAATCAGACCCCTTGTTTGGTCAGTTGGTTGATAGGAGCAATGATAGATGAGAATCCTTTGATAAATCTCCTATAAAAGTTTGCGAAACCTATGAAACGTTGTATTCCTCTTTTTTCAGATGGTGCAGGCCATTCCAGGATGGCAGAGACTTTTTGGGGGTCCATCCTAAAGCCTTCAGAGGATATAATTAATCCTAGGAATTGAATGCTCTGGCGTTCAAACTCGCATTTTTCAGGCTTTGCATATAGTCTGTGTAGTCTGAGGCGACCGAGGACCTTCTGCACAAGTCCTCGGTGAAGTTCAATAGATGTGGAAAAAATCAGAATGTCATCCAGGTAGACTATCACAAAATTATCTAAGAAGTCTCTGAAAATGTCATTTACCAGGTGCTGAAAGGTTGCAGGGGCATTACATAGTTCAAAGGGCATGACTAGGTACTCGAACTGCCCAAATCTGGTACAGAAGGCTGTCTTCCACTCATCTCCCTCCCGGATTCATACGAGATTGTATGCCCCTCTTAAGTCCAACTTGGTAAATACGGTTGCGGACCTGAGTCTTTGGATTAGTTCTGGGACTAATGGCAAGGGATAGCTGTTTTTAACCGTAATATTGTTCAACTTGCTGTAGTCTACACGTGGACGGAGGGAATGATCTTTTTTTTCTACAAAGAAGATACCTGCTCTTGCTGGGGAGGTGGAGGGGCGGATGAACCCCTTGTTTAGATTATCATCAATGTAGTCTTTCAGTGCCTCCAACTCACGCTCTGACAGTGGGAAGATCCGACCGAAGGGAATCTCAGCCCCGGGTAGCAGTTAAATTGGGCAGTCATAGGGTCTGTGGGGTGGAAGGGTGTCTGCACCACGTTTACTAAAAACATCCAGGAAGTCATGGTAGGCTGCAGGAACGATTTGGCATACCTCAGCATCAATGTCCATACACAGTAGGGGCACAGGTTGAGCAGGAAGTTGAGGTAAGCAATGCTTGTGGCAGTAGGCCAATTTAAAGTCCACTTCACCAGATACCCAATTCGCGCTGGGGTTGTGGGCTTGTAACCATGTGATTCCCAAGATAACTGGAAACAGTGGTGCTGCAATAACATCCAGGCATAGTAGTTCCTTGTGACTAGATGGAGGTATTACAATGGGTAGCGGAATGGTCTCTTGAGTGACTGCCCCAGATTTAATGTTGGATCTGTCAGCCAAGTATACTGTCAGTCTCTGCGTTTTGGCTTTTAAGGGTATCTGATGTTGCAGGGCGAAAGTTGAGTCGATAAAGCAGCTGCAGACCCCGGAATCAATGATAGCGGACACTGGCAGGGGTCTTCCCGGAAGCTGGAATGAGACAGAAATGGCATTGTGAGCAGGGTTGATGGTTGCAGGTGGTAGTTTAGCAGGCAGGATAGTCAGAGACTTACATAGCTTTGCGGGACAATTTCATACATAATGGCTGGGTTCTCCGTAATAGAGGCACGGCGTTGGCGTTCTTCCGGAGTAAGTGAGGTTCGTAGCAACCCTATTTGCATTGGTTCGGATTCTTCAACACTGGGTGTGGTAGGACTAGGTGGTACCATGTTTGCTGGAGATGGTGCCCTGGGTAGCATCCACATAGGGCGGACTTGGTTGGCAGACCTTTCCAGTCTTCGTTCCCTAAGCCGGCGGTCAATCTGGATAGCAAGATTAATGAGCTCTTCCAGTGTGTTTGGTACCCCTACACAGGCTAGCTCATCTTTAAGGGGTTCAGCAAGGCCTAAACAGAACTGATAGCGTAGGGCAGCATCGTTCCAATTGGTATCGGAGCTCCAGCGCCTAAACTCCGTCACATAGTCCTCAGCTGCCCTGCTAATGGGAATGGAGAGCTGCTTCTGCTGATGCAGATTGCTGGGGATCGTCATAGAGCTGAGCCATAGCCTCGAAGAAGCGATTTAAGGAAACTAACTTGACGTCTTCCTTTTCCAGCAGATTGTGAGCCCATGCTTGTGGTTCTCCCTGGAGGAGTGATATCACGAACCCCACCTTGGTTGCCTCTAATGAAAAGGTGCGAAGTTGTAATGCAAAATACAGTTCACATGCGTTGCGTAATGCCCTGAATTTGTTGCGATCACCAGAAAACCTTTCGGGTGTGGGGACCCTTGGCTCCGGGGGCAGCAGCATCACTGCAGGGTTCATCATAGCTCCCGAAGCGACAGTTGGAACAGATGTCGCTGTGGCGCTGGCAGAAAGTGCGGCTACAGATAGGGTTTGAAAACGATTTTCAAATCGGTTATATCCCTCTTGCATGCCCTTGACGGCTTGTGTCAGTGCCGCAATGTGCTGACAGATTTCTTCTAGAGGAGAGGCCCTTCTCTAAGGCTCCGACATGGCCTTCTGGTACTGTTACGTACCTGGTTGGGGAGCCTGATGTGGAGAGGAGGGCATCCTCTTACTACGCCCGCTCGGAGCCCCTGATAGTGGGGACAGAGGGCACTGAGCCAGGAGTGGTTTGAGTGCCTGGTGGGTCTTGAGATGACTGTAGGCAGGTGATGACCCGGGAGCAGGCCAGGGGACGATCCCTGACAGTAACAATAGGCCCAAAATGTTATCCCTTTTTAATATAGGCCAGTACTTACACATAATCCCTTCCATCTCCATACTGGCAACTGAAGTTGGAAATAAAAGCAAATTCCATCTTCTTTTCTTCTTTTTTAGGTCTCATTTCTTTTAGTGTTTTTATCTTTCTGTTTCCCATGTATTCTTTACTGATTTCAAATCTGTTTTTCCAATCTACCTGGATCATACCCTTTTTGCACAAACCTTTGTTTAATCAGTTCAGATTGATCAATATAATCCGTAACCCTCGAACAATTTCTCCTTATGCGACTAAACTGCCCCTTCGGTATCCCCTGAATCCATTGTGGATGGTGACAACTGGAGGTAGGCATGTATTCATTCCTATCTGTCTCCTTAAAGTATGTTTTGGTATATAATCTCTGATTATCTTTAAAAATACATAAATCTAGAAAATTTACTGATTCAACATTTATAGTCTGGGAAAAACCCAAGCCGTGTGGATTATTTTCTATGTGTTTTAAAAAAAACCTGTAGTGGCTCCATATAACCAGGATATCATCTATAAATCTCTTCCATGTTCTTAACCCTTTTCATACCTTCCCAAAAATTACTTCATGTTCCCATCTCGCCATGAAAATATTTGCTAGGCTAGGTGCAAATTTTGCGCCCATTGCCACGCTTTTTTTCTGGACAAAAATCTCCTGCATACCAGAAATAATTGTTAATTCTTAAATTGCTTAAAAAAAAAAATATCTGGCCTCCTCCTTCCCTCATAGCCGGCCAATCACACTCCTTTCTCTTTTTTGCAAGATGCTTAAAAAATAAATCCGGCCTCTTCCTCCCCTTAGAGCCGGCCAATCACGATCCTTTTTTTTTTTTGTTGAATAGAAAAAGAGTAAAAAAAATGAAAGCCATAGAAACGTATTAAAAAACATATGCATATATATTATTTATTTTTTGTGAAAGGTGAACATATGCATTGACAGATTTGGCGGAAAGGTGAACTATTCCTAAAAGGTGGCTATAAATCTTTTCTTTTGATATCCCCCCACCAGCAATCTTAGCACATGCTTTCACTGGATTTCCAGGTTCTACACCCAATCGGTGAACCCAGAACCAGCATGCTGTGTGCCGCTGGGTAGATGGGAGGAAGATCAGTAAATGGATCTTCCATTTCTGTTAATGACCCAGAAGTGGCATGTAAAATGTAATTTCCAGGTCCTGGTGTTCCTAGCCGGGGAAGAAACTAGTAAAGTGAGATATTCAGGGCTTTTTTTCAGCTGGAACATGGCGGAATGGCATTCCGCTACTTCCAACACTAGCCCTGTGCTCACCACTATCTACTGCCCGGCTCCCCTGTGACAGCACAGCTGAGCTAAACTAGCAGGCGGCTCTCTACAGCTCTCCCTGCCTTTGCACACAGTGCAGACGGAATTCACGGCAGTCAAATCATTAATTCGAGTGACTTAAGCACTTGCAGCTTCAGCTCTAACTAGCCTCTTTATCTCTGCGCCTCTGAATGGGGATGGTGCAGTGCCCTCCCTCCCGCTCATCAGCTAGTAAGCCATCCCGCCCTACCACCCTCCAGCTTATCAGCTACTAAGCCTGGCAATTCTATTCTGGCTCTCCCTTCCTTTTAATGTGTGGGCAGATTAGGTGGGGGGGGGGGTGCAGAAGTAAGAATTGATGAGAAAAGAGTGGAGGGCAGAGATAAGACTGGTGAAAGTTTAACTTTAATATTTATTTTAGCATAAAAGTCAATTCTTCTGTTGCTGGAGGGTGCAGAAATTAGCTTTGGAGAGGAGTACAGGGTGTGAACTTTGGGCAAGGTACTGGGGTGAGCTGCGAGTAGGGTACGGGGGTGATCTGCGGGCAGGGTACAGGAGTGAGCTGCGGGCAGGGTACAAAGGTCAGCAGTGGACAGAGGTAAATGTGTGAGCTGCGAGCAAGGGTGAACTGTTGGTAGGGTACAGGGGTGAGCTGTGGCAGGGGTACAGAGGTGAGCTTTGGAGAGGAGTACAGAGGTGAGCTGCAGCCAGGGTATTGGGGTGAGCTGCGGGCAGGGTACTGGGGTGAGAGGTGGACAGGGGTACTGAGGTGAGCTGAGGGCAGGTTACAGAGGTGAACTATGGGCAGGGTACTGGGGTGAGAGGTGGACAGGGGTACAGGGTTGAGCCATACACAGGGGTATAGAGTTGAGCTGTGGGTAGGGTACAGAGGTGAACTGTGGACAGGGTATGGGGTGAGCTTTGGCAGGGTTACAGAGATGAGCTTTATAGAGAGAGTACAGAAGTGAACTGTGGTCATGATACAGGGGTGAGCTATGGGCAGGGGTACAGAGGTAAGCTTTGAAAAAGGGTACAGAAGTGAGCTGTGGGCTTGGGTACAGGGGTGAGCTTTGGACAGAGATATAGAGGTGAGCTTTGGAGAGGGATACAGGGCTGAGCTTTGGCCAAAGATATAGAGGTGAGCTTTGGAGAGGGACACGGGTGAGCTGTGGACAAAGATATAGAGGTGAGCTTTGGAGAGGGATACAGAGGTGAGCTGTGGACAGGCGTGAGCTTTGAACAGTGGTACAGAGGAGAGCTTTGGACATGGGGGAGAGGTGAGCAGTGGATAGGAGGTGCATAGGTGAGTGTTGGGTTTTGCTTTTTTAGGGAATACAATTTGTAAAGTTTTCACTGGGGAAGATTTTTACTTGGTAGGCAGGGACAGCATACATACAGTATAGCAGGGCTTGAAAAAGCCGCTCGCCCGCTCGCCAAATGTGAGGAGCAATTCCTCTGTGGAGAGCGGCGAGCACAGATGAAGCTTGGAGCGACTGCACCTGTGCTCCAAGCCTCATTGTGAAGCCAAGTTCCGGTTTATAACTTCCGGTTTCCGACTTCTGCGGCACCGCCGCCGAGGGGACAAGTGCAGGAGAGGTCTGCTCTCCTCCGCTGAGAGGAGACACCCTCTCCACCGCCGCGGGGGACTCGAGGGGACAGTAAGTACTGTATACAACATGTCCTATCACTATAATGGAGTACAGGGGAGCTGGGATATACATTACTCAGTAATGTACGTATATCCCAGCTCCTCTGTACTCCATTATAGTGATATGACATGTATACAGTAATGTATATCCCAGCTCCCCTGTACTCCATTATATGATGACATGTATACAGTAATGATTACTGTATACATGTCATATCACTATAATGGAGTACAGGGGAGCTGGGATATACATTACTATGATTACTGTTTACATGTCATATCACTATAATGGAGAACAGGGGAGCTGGGATATACATTACTGTGTACATGTCGTATCACTATAATGGAGTACAGGGGAGCTGGGATATACATTACTGTGAACATGTCATATCACTATAATGGAGTACAGGGGAGCTGGGATACACATTACTGTGTACATGTCATATCACTATAATGGAGTACAGGGGAGCTGGGATACACATTACTGTATACACGTCATATCACTATAATGGAGTACAGGGGAGGGGAGATATACATTACTGTATACACGTCATATCACTATAATGGAGTACAGGGGAGATATACATTACTGTATACACGTCATATCACTATAATGGAGTACAGGGGAGGGGGGATATACATTACTGTATACACGTCATATCACTATAATGGAGTACAGGGGAGGGGGGATATACATTACTGTATACATGTCATATCACTATAATGGAGTACAGGGGAGGGGGGATATACATTACTGTATACATGTCATATCACTATAATGGAGTACAGGGGAGCTGGGATATACATTACTATGACTACTGTATACATGTCATATCACTATAATGGAGTACAGGGGGGCTGAGATATACATTACTATGATTACTGTGTACATGTCATATCACTATAATGGAGTACAGGGGAGCTGGGATATACATTACTATGATTACTGTATACATGTCGTATCACTATAATGGAGTACAGGGGAGCTGGGATATACATTATTGTATACATGTCATATCACTATAATGGAGTACAGGGGAGCTGGGATATACATTACTATGATTACTGTATACATGTCATATCACTATAATGGAGTACAGGGGGGCTGAGATATACATTACTATGATTACTGTATACATGTCATATCACTATAATGGAGTACAGGGGAGCTGGGATATACATTACTATGATTACTGTATACATGTCATATCACTATAATGGAGTACAGGGGAGCTGGGATATACATTACTGTGATTACTGTATACATGTCATATCACTATAATGGAGTACAGGGGAGCTGGGATATACATTACTGTGTACAGTTTTATATTTCGGACTATTTATTCTAAAGAAAAATGTAATTTCTTTGGTTGGGGTTGGGGCGGGGTTGGGGGTGGACCTGGGCAAGGTTGGGTGGGGCAACTGGTGGGGAATAAGTTTTGTGACCGGCTAGTAGGTCTGGACTCGAAATTTAAACCCCTGCAGTATAGCATACAGAGATCATTGGTGCAACAATGTCTCTTTAACTCCCACTGTAAAATTAGGCCACACCCGCTCGATGATTTGAGTTCCTGCACCTATTCTCTGAGAAAAAAAAGCCCTGGAGATATAAGATTTACATTTGTACAGGGCTCAACAAATCCCAGGCCCAGGATTAGAAATTGCTTCCTGGCACCTTGGTTCACATACTGCTTTGCATTGACTTCAATGGGAAATCCTCATAGACTTCAGAGGGAAATCACGCCCTGTAGACTTCAATGGGAAATTGCACCTCATAGACTTCAGTGATAAATCGTGACCCGTGCACTTCAAAGGAAGATCACACCCCGTGCAGTTTAATGGGAAATCGTGCCCCGTGCCCCATCATTAGTGTCAGTGTGTGAGGAATAGTGCCCCATTGTTGGTATCAGTGGGAGGAATCATGCCCCATCATTGGTGTCAGTGGGAGGAATCGTGCCCCATCATTGGTGTCAGTGGGAGAATCATGCCCCATCATTGGTGTCAGGGGGAGGAATAGTGCCCCATCATTGGTATCAGTGGGAGGAATAGTGCCCCATAATTGGTGTCAGTGAGAGGCCCAGAGGCATAGTTCCCCATCATTGGTGTCAGTGGAATAGTGCCCCATCATTGGTGTCAGTGGGAGGAAAAGTGCCCCCTCATTGGTGTCAGTGACACCAATGAGAGGAACTATTCCTCCCACACTGACACTAATGATGGGACACTATTACTCCCACTGACACCAATTATACTTACATCGCCGTGCCGCCCCCCTGAAAAGTGCCGCCCTAGGCAAATGCTTTGTTTGCCTCGTGGCAAATACGCCCCTGGGACAAGTGAGGGGCAGTGGGACAGGAGGAGCGCAGTGGGACAAGTGAGGGGCAGTGGGACAGAAGGAGCGCAGAAGGACAGGTAGGGGGCAGCGTGACGGGGGCATAGAACAGAATCGGGGCAGCGAGACAGGAGAAGCGCAGTGGGACAGGAGAAGCGCAGAAGGATAGGTGAGGGGCAGTGGGACAGGATGAGCGCAGAGGGACAGGTGGGGGGCAGCGTGACTGGGGACATGAGACAGTATCGGGGCAGCTGGACAGGAGGAGCACAGAGGGACATTTAGGGGGCAGCGTGACGGGGGGGCATTGGACAGGAGAAGTGCAGAAGGATAGGTGGGGGGCAGAGGGACAGAAGGAGCGCAGAGGGACAGGTGAGGGGCAGTGGGACAGGAGGAGCGCAGTGGGACAGGTGAGGGGCAGTGGGACAGGAGGAGCGCAGTGGGACAGGTGAGGGGCAATGGGACAGGAGAAGGCGCACAGAGGGACCGGAGGAGCCCAGAAGGATAGGTGAGGGGCAGTGGAACAGGTGAGGGGCAGTGGGACAGGAGGAGTGCAGAAGGATAGGTGGGGGGCAGTGGGACAGGAGGAGTGCAGTGGGACAGGAGGAGCGCAGTGGGACAGGTGAGGGGCAGTGGGACAGGAGGAGCGTAGTGGGACAGGTGAGGGGCAATGGGACAGGTGAGGGGCAGTGGGGCAGGAGAAGGAGCACAGAGGGACAGGAGGAGCGCAGAAGGATAGGTGAGGGGCAGTGGGACAGGAGGAGCGCAGAAGGATAGGTGGGGGGCAGTGGGACAGGTGAGGGGCAGTGGGACAGGAGGAGCGCAGTGGGACAGGTGAGGGGCAGTGGGACAGGAGGAGCGCAGTGGGACAGGTGAGGGGCAGTGGGACAGGAGGAGCGCAGTGGGACAGGTGAGGGGCAATGGGACAGGAGAAGGCGCACAGAGGGACCGGAGGAGCCCAGAAGGATAGGTGAGGGGCAGTGGAACAGGTGAGGGGCAGTGGGACAGGAGGAGTGCAGAAGGATAGGTGGGGGGCAGTGGGACAGGAGGAGTGCAGTGGGACAGGAGGAGCGCAGTGGGACAGGTGAGGGGCAGTGGGACAGGAGGAGCGTAGTGGGACAGGTGAGGGGCAATGGGACAGGTGAGGGGCAGTGGGGCAGGAGAAGGAGCACAGAGGGACAGGAGGAGCGCAGAAGGATAGGTGAGGGGCAGTGGGACAGGAGGAGCGCAGAAGGATAGGTGGGGGGCAGTGGGACAGGTGAGGGGCAGTGGGACAGGAGGAGCACAGTGGGACAGGAGGAGCGCAGTGGGACAGGTGATGGGCAGTGGGACAGGAGGAGCGCAGAGGGACAGATGGGGGGCAACGTGACAGGGGGGCATGGGACAGGATCGGGGAAGCAAGACAGGAGAAGCGCAGTGGGACAGGAGGAACGCAGAAGGGTAGGTGAGGGGCAGTGGGACAGGATGAGCGCAGCGTGACAGGGGGCATGGGACAGTATCAGGGCAGCTGGACAGGAGGAGCGCAGAGGGATAGGTAGGGGGCAGCGTGACAGGGGGACATGGGACAGGATCGGGGCAGCGGGACAGGAGAAGCACATTGGGACAAGAGAAGCGCAGAAGGATAGGTGCGGGGCAGTGGGACAGGAGGAGTGCAGAGGGACAGGTGGGGGGCAGCGTGACAGTGGGCATGGGACAGGTGAGGGGCAGTGGGACAGGTGAGGGGCAGTGGGACAGGTGACGGGCAGTGGGACAGGAGGAGCTCAGTGGGACAGGTGAGGGGCAGTGGGGCAGGAGAAGGAGCACAGAGAGACAGGAGGAGCGCAGAAGGATAGGTGAGGGGCAGTGGGACAGGAGGAGCACAGAAGGATAGGTGGGGGGCAGTGGGACAGGTGAGGGGCAGTTGGACAGGAGGAGCACAGTGGGACAGGTGACGGGCCGTGGTACAGGAGGAGCGCAGTGGGACAGGAGGAGTGCAGAGGGACAGATGGGGGGCAGCGTGACGGGGGGGGGCATGGGACAGGGTCGGGACAGCGGGAGGAGTAGCGCAGTGGGACAGGTGAGGCCAGTGGGACAGGTGAGGGGCACTGTGACAGGAGGAGCGCAGTGGGACAGGTGAGGGGCAGTTGGACAGGAGGAGCGCAGTGGAACAGATGAGGGGCAGTGGGACAGGAGAAGGAGCACAGAGGGACAGGAGGAGCGCAGAGGGATAGGTGGGGGGCAGTGGGACAGGAGGAGCGCAGAGGGACAGGTGAGGGGCAGATGGACAGGAGGAGCGCAGAGGGATAGGTGGGGGGCAGCGTGACAGGGGGCATGGGACAGGATTGGGGCAGCTGCACAGGAGGAACGCAGAGGGACAGGTGAGGGGCAGATGGACAGGAGGAGCACAGAGGGACAGGTGGGGGGCAGTGGGGACAGATTGGTGGTAGTGGGGACAGATGGGTGGTAGTGGGACAATGTGGGGGACAGAAGGGGGAAGTGGAACAGGTGTGGGGCAGGGTGACATGTGGGGGCAGTGTGATGGATGGAGAGCAATGGTATGGGGGAGGGAAGTAGAACAGGTGGGGGGCAGTGTATCAGGGGACAGTGAGACAGGACCGAGGGAGCACCAGTCCTCCAAGCACTTACCTGTCCAGCAGCGGCTCCTCCAGATGGTGTCAGGATCATTCCTGTGCCTGTGTCCCTTCTCCCCCACGATCTCTGGCGGCAGCTGCAAAGGACCGGGCGGGCTCCGCCCCTCTGACCTCGTCCTCTTCTGCTTCCTCCTTCGCGGCACCTTCTGGCCTTTCTGCAGATCCCGGCACACTGACAGCGGGCCCCGCCCCTCACGCGCTCTGAGCGCACACCGGGGATCCACCCACCACTCCGCTCTCCTCTGCAGCCGGTCCCTCAGCCATGGCGGCCCTGCCGCTGTGCCGCCCCCCTGAAAAGTGCCGCCCTAGGCAAATGCCTAGTTTGCCACGCGGCAAATACGCCCCTGCTCATACCAATAATGGTATAATATTTTTTGTTGTTTCATTTTTGTTTTGTTTTTTTAATTATTAACTACTACAAGAAGAAAATAGCTGTACCCAAATGAAATTTCCTTCCTGTTTTTCACACAAATAGAGCTTTCTTTCAGTGGTATTTCATCACCTGTGCGCTTTTTATTTTTTTGTGCTATTTTTCTGCTACATGTTTTTGGTAAAAAAAAATCCCAGTAAGTGAATATTGATTGCTCTGTGTGAAAGTTATAGTATCTACAAACTAAGGTATAGAGAATGGAATTCACACAGTTTTTACTTTCTGACTGCCCATCACATTTCTTGAGGCGCTAAAATACCAGTCACTAGTCACTTAAATGATATATTTCTCACACAAGCCATGGGTATATGTGGAATTACACCCCAAAATACATTCTGCTACTTCTACCGAGTGTGGGGATACCACGTGTGAGAGACTTTTTGGGAGCCTAGCCAAATACAGGAGCCTGAAATCCAATGAACACTTTGAAAGCTGGACGGTGTGTAACTTCCTCATTTCACTTCCTCACTACCTATCACAGTTTCGGAGGTCCTGAAATGCCAGGATAGCACAACCCCCCCCCCAAATAAACCCTGCCGATCTAATTTTTTCTCACAAGGTTTTGAAATATAAAAAAAACAAAAAAAAGTATGTTTTTGTTTTCTTTCTTCATTTTCCAAAAACTTGTGGCAACAAATGAGATCTGCAAAATACTAACCATGCTTCTTATCAAATTTCTTAGGGTGTCTACTTTTCAAAAAGGGGGGGGGGAGATTGGTGCTATCCTGGCATTTCAGGGCCTCCTAAATTGTGATAGGTAGTCAGGAAGTGTAATGAGTAAATAAAGCCCTTTAAACACCTGAAGGAGCATATTGGATTTTGGGGTCCTGTACTTGGCTAGACTGCTAAAGTCTCTCACATGTGGTACCCCCATACTCAAGAGACATAGCAGAATGTATTTTATATATGTAATTCCACATATACCCATGGCTTGTGTGAGCAATATATCATTTAAGTGACAACTTTGTGTAAAAAAAAATGTTTTTGTCATTCTCCAAAAACTTGTGGAGAAAAAAATAAATTTTTAATGAAGTTTAAAGTTATTTTGATTTTTTAAATTATTTTTACACTGTCCCTTTCATTTTTTTTTTATCACTTTTAATGCTATCTCAGGGAATGCAAATATCCCCTATAACTGCGATGGACATTGTCATACATTAATTTCTGAGAAATTTGGGGTCTATCAGACTCTAGATATCTCCTCTGCTCTTACATTATCTAATCTCACCAAGATCGGTGTGATCAGATGCTTTCCCAATTTACAAATGGCGCTGTTTATATCCTGCAAAACTGAAGTGATCAAATGCTGGTAAGCTTCCGATTTCTTAGACTACAGAGATGATTGGCACCATGGCGGTTTCCAGTCAAATCTATGGTTAGCTGGCAGAAACACCGGCTGCATTCTCAGTTTCCCCTGATGGCACGGGAAAGCCTGAGAAGGCAGTGGAAAGCAGCGGGGGCATCTTCTCCCGCTGCTTGTAAAAACAATCCTGCAGCTAATTAGCCACTAGGATTGCTTTTACATGAAAACTGATCGCCAGCTGAAAATAATTATACAAGGATCCTGATATAACCACTCAAAGTCCAGTGATGTACCAGTACATCGCTTGTTTGGTATATATGCTATGTTTTTTTTTCTTTTATGCAGCCTGTGTACTGAATGAAAAAAAAAGAAGAAATCTCTGCCAGAAAAAGTGTATATATACTGAAGCATAGGGGCCATCCACCCACTGGCCACCCCAGGCCCCCATGCTTCGGCATATACCGTATGCTCTTTTTTTAACTGCGCATGAAAAATCTCATCCCACACTGACTAATGTATATTCTGAGAGCAAGTTCCTGTTGCTGTCAAAATAAACAGGTCGGTGCTGCAGCTGAATGACATTCCTGCAAAGAAATATATATTTTTTTTTTTAAAGCATAAACTATTATAACTACTTCAAGCCAGAACACATCTTAAAATATATCATCATAATAATATTAATATACAATAACAATATTTTTTTGTATTTTTTTTAATCATTAACTACAATGAGCAGAAAATATCTTAAAATATATAATAATAATAATAATAATAACAATAATAAAAATAACAATAAAAGTAATTTTTAAGCATAAACTATTAGACTACTACAATAAATAACTTATTTTAAAATATATAATACTAATAATAATATTCAATAACTATATATATTTTTTGGGTTTTTTTTTTCAAAGCATTAAATACTATAACTTCTAGAAGACAGGAAAGCTCTTAAAATATATAAGACAATAAATACATCTAAGCTGATAATATTATAAATAAAAATTATATATATATATATATTTTTTTTTTTTTTTTTTTTTTTTTAAAGCACAAACTATTATAACTACTTCAAGCCAGAGCACATCTTAAATTATATCATTATAATAATACTAATATACAATAACAATATTTTTTTGTATTTTTTTTTAATCATTAACTACTATGAGCAGAAAATATCTTAAAATATATAATATTAACCACTTGCACTCCTGAGGATTTACCCCCCTTAATGACCAGGCCTTTTTTTGCTTTTTGGTGCTGCACTAATTCAACTGATAATTGCGCGGTCATGCAATGCTGTACCCAAATGAAATTTACGTCCTTTTTTTTCACACAAATAGAGCTTTTTTTTGGTGGTATTTGATCACTTCTGTGATTTTAATTTTTTGCGCTATAAACAAAAAACCACGAAAATTTTGAAAAAAAAAACAATATTTTCTCCTTTCGGCTATAAAAAAATATATCGTAAACTCAAAGTTAGTCATAAATTTAAGCCAAAATGTATTCTGCTGCATGTTTTTGGTAAAAAAAAATCACAATAAGTGTATATTGATTGCTTTGTGTGAACGTTATAGTGTCTACAAACTATGGTATAGATACTGTAATTTATCCCATTTTTTGCTATACAGCGCTGCACTAGTTTAACTGACAATTGCGCGGTCATGCAAAGCTGCACCCAAACAAAATTTATGTCCTTTCTTTCACACAAATAGAGCTTTCTTTCAGTGGTATTTGATCACCTGTGCGCTTTTTATTTTTTGCGCTATAAACAAAAAAAAACCCCAAATTTTGAAAAACCCAATATTTTTTCATTTCCGTCATAAAAAATATCCACAAATCTCCAATTTCATCATAAATTTATGCCAAAATGTATTCTGCTACATGTTTTTGGTAACAAAATAAAAAAAATCCCAATAAGTGTATATTGATTGCTTTGTGTGAAAGTTATAGCATCTACAAACTATGGTATAGATAATTTGAAATTTGCACAGCTTTTACTTTCTGACAGCCCATCACATTTCTTGAGGTGTTAAAATACCAGGATAGAACAAACACCCCCAAATGACCCCTTATCGGAAAGTAGACACCCTAAGCTATCTGCTGAGAGGCATATAGTGTCCATGGAAGATATATTTTTTTTCCACAAGTTTCTGGAAAATGACAAAAACATTTTTTTTTTTTTTTACCCAAAGTTGTCATTTAAATTATTTATTTCTCGCACAAGCCATGGGTATTTGTGGAATTATACCCCCAAAATACATTCTGCTACTTCTACCGAGTATGAGGTTACCACACGTGTGAGACTTTTTGGGAGCCTAGCCGCATACAGGAGCCTGAAATCCAATGACAACTTTGAAAGCCTGAAGGTGCGTAACTTCTTCATTTCACTTCCTCACTACCTATCACAATTTTGAAGGCCCTGACATGCCAGGATAGCACCAACCCCCCCCCCCAAATGACCCCTTTCTGGAAAGGTTTTGAAATATAAAAAAAGAAAAGAAAAAATATGTTTTTGTTTTCTTTCTTCATTTTCCAAAAACTTTTGGCAACAAACGAGATCTGCAAAATACTCATCATGCTTCTTATCAAATTCCTTGGGGTGTCTACTTTCCAAAAATTGGTAATTCGAGGGGGTTTGGTGCTATTCTGGCATTCCAGGGCCTCCGAAACTGTGATAGGTAGTCAGGAAGTGTAATGAGGAAATAAAGCCCTTTAAAAGCCTGAAGGTGCTTATTGGATTTTGGGGTCCTGTACTTGGCTAGACTGCGAAAATGTCTCTCACATGTGGTACCCCCATACTCGGGAGAAGTAGCAGAATGTATTTTGGGGAGTAATTCCACATATACATATGGCATGTGTGAGCAAGAAACGATTTAAATGCCAATTTTGTGTAATTTTTTGTCATTTTCCAAAAACTTGTGGTAAAAAAATAAATTCTTCTATCGATTCAACATGCCTCTCAGCAAATAGTTTGGGGTGTCTACTTTCCAAAAAGGGGTCATTTTGGGGGTTTGGGGCATTTTATGCTTAGCATTAGAAGTTTATGCCACACATCACTCACTCTTCTAACCACCTGAAGACCAAGCCTTTTCTGACACTTTTTGTTCACATTAAAAAAATCAGTATTTTTGCTAGAAAATTAAAGTGAACCCCCAAACATTATATATTTTTTTAGAGCAGACACCCTAGTAAATAAAATGGTGGGTGCTGCATCTTTTTATCTCACATAGTACTTACACAGCGATTTTTCAAACGCAATTGTTTTTTAAAATATACACTTTTTTGCATTTTAATGCACAAAAACACAATATATTGGCCAGTTATTTGGTATGATATAAAAGATGATGCTATGCTGAGTAAATAGATACCAAACATGACATGCTTTAAAATTGCGCATGCCCTGTGCAATGGCGACAAATTGCATACATTTTTAATATCTATAGGCAACGCTTTAAAAGCCTTTACAAGCTACCATTTTAAATTTAGAGAGGAGGTCTAGAGCTATAATTACTGCCCTTGATCCAACGTTCGTGGCGATACCTCACCTGCATGGTGCAATCGCTGTTTCCATACTGGTGCAGGGTCAACGCTGTCGACCGCAGGTGAGGGTGGGCGAGGTTCCTTTTTTTTTTCTGATTTAATTATTTTTACACTGTCCCTTTAATTTTTTTTTTTGATCACTGTTAATGCTATCTCAGGGAGGGGGAGGGGGGCATTTTCTGCAGCTAATTAGCCACTAGGAATGCTTTTACATGAAAGCCCATCGCCGGCTGAAAAAAATGATACCAGGATGATGCCTGCAGCTGCAGGCATCACCCTGGTATAACCATTCAAAGTCCAGTGGTGTACCAGTACGTCGCTGGTCCTTGTTGGGTGTATATGCTATGTTCTTTTTTTCTTTATGCAGCCTGTGGGCTGAATGAAAAAAAAGAGAAGAAATCTCTGCAAGGAAAAGTGTGTGGTGGTATGCCCACCATTAGAAACCTCCCTGCATCCACCCACTTCTAATGGTGGGCACACATGAAATGTGCCAACAAATATAAATATTTTCCTCGCCGGCTCTTTTCCACCTTCAACTCCCTGCTCTCTCTGCCCCCACCTCCACCCAGTACCTCACTCACCGCCCACGAGATTGCTAACCACTTCCAAAGCAAGATCGACGCAATTCGCAGGGACATCACCACTGCTCAGACTTCCGCCCCACCTAGCATCCCTCACACGAAAACCCCCTCGACACTCCTCTCCTTCAACCTCACCACTGTCCAGACCTCCACCCCGCCCAACATTCCTCACGCTAAAACCCCCTCAAGACTCCACTCCTTCGACCCCGTTACCACCCAAGAGGTCACTAAGATCTCTGAAGCTCGTCTTAGCACCTGCCCCCTTGACCCTGTCCCCACACAACTCCTACGATCACCCTCCTCCTCCATCCTACGCTCCCTCACTCACATCTTTAATCTCTTCCTCTCTACTGGCACATTCCCCTCCACTCTGAAGCACGCGCACATCACTCCCATACTTAAAAAACCCTCCCTGGATCCCACTGACCTGAACAACCTTAGACCCATCTCCCTGCTGCCATTTACATCCAAACTCATTGAGCGCTTTGCCTATAATCACTTAAGCTCCCACCTCACCGACAACAACCTCCTTGATCCTATTAATATATAGTACCCCCTGTGCTATTATACCGATAAAACGCTAAGCAGCCAGCACTTAAGTGCCACAACCCAGGCACCAAACACAGTCAAAAAATAGAAAACATAAAACAGTGCAGCGCTACAAATTCCTATACAAATGAACGTATAATATATGCTAATCAAATATATCTCATCCCTTGTAAGAATATAGTACTGTGGTCACTCCCAGTGACATCTAAAATAGCGTTTGTTAAACCACACCATAGGTGTACTGCCTGTGTGGATCCTAATAGGGTGCACCAAGATGGCACCCACGCTGGATATGACGTCACTGCGCGGTCCCTTTAGGCCCCTCCCACTGGCGTATCTATGCGTTACGTCACGATTAGTGCACGTGACTTCCTCAGGATGACCTGAGGAAGTCACGTGCACCAATCGTGACGTAACGCGTAGATACGCCAGTGGGAGGGGCCTAAATGGACCGCGCAGTGACGTCATATCCAGCGTGGGTGCCATCTTGGTGCACCCTGTTAGGATCCACACAGGCAGTACACCTATGGTGTGGTGTAACAAACGCTGATGAATAGCTGCATAAGTGTGAGTAGACAACTGTAGTGTGGCTTTTAATAAAGTAAACGGTTTTACACTATGTTGGATCTTTTGGCTTTACTGGGGATGCTTATGGACAGGCACCTGTCCTAGTACCGGGAGGTGTTAACTGGACACAAAACCTACCAGAGGAGGAGAGTCCCACCACTACTGCTGAGGAGGATTCCACGGTTTTGGAGGAACATAAAGAGGCACTTTTAGCTCATTGGTCCTGAGGGGCCTGGGCAGGAAGGTGAGGGGGCACCCCTGTCACTGTGGATTCACACTCAGTTTGGAGCACCTGCATGAAGAGTTGTTGTGTTTCACTTATTAGGACACTCAAGGACTTAGTATTTTAGATGTCACTGGGAGTGACCACAGTACTATATTCTTACAAGGGATAAGATATATTGGATTAGCATATATTATATGTTCATTTGTATAGGAATTTGTAGCGCTGCACTGTTTTATGTTTTCTATTTTTTAACCTCCTTGATCCCCTACAATCTGGCTTCCGTCCTCTACACTCCACTGAAACCGCCCTACTCAAGCTCACCAACGACCTGCTAACCGCTAAAGCCAATGGCCACTATTCAGTGCTACAACTCCTCAACCTCTCCGCGGCTTTCAACATGGTCGACCACCCCCTCGTCCTCAAAAGACTATACTCTTTCGGCCTCAGAGACTCCGCTATCTCCTGGCTCTCTTCCTATCTATCACAACGCTCCTTCAGCGTTACCTATAACGCTGCCACCTCCCCCTCACTCCCCCTCTCTGTTGGGGTCCCCCAAGGTTCTGTCCTCGGGCCCCTTCTCTTCTCCATCTACACCTCCTCCCTTTGTCACCTGATAAACTCCCATGGCTTCCACTACCATCTCTATGCCGATGACACTCAAATCTATCTCTCTACCCCTCGCCTCACCCCTTCAGTCTCCGCCCGAATCACTAGCCTTCTGAACGACATTTCAGATTGGATGTCACTTCACTTCCTCAAATTAAACCTTGCCAAAACCGAGCTCCTAGTTTTCCCCCCAGCCCGTGTCTCTCACATGTGGTACCCCCATACTCGGGAGAAGTAGCAGAATGTATTTTGGGGAGTAATTCCACATATACATATGGCATGTGTGAGCAAGAAACGATTTAAATGACAATTTTGTGTAATTTTTTGTCATTTTCCAAAAACTTGTGGTAAAAAATAAATTTTTCTATCGATTCAACATGTCTCTCAACAAATAGTTTGGGGTGTCTACTTTCCAAAAAGGGGTCATTTTGGGGGTTTGGGGCATTTTATGCTTAGCATTAGAAGTTTATGCCACACATCACTCACTCTTCTAACCACCTGAAGACCAAGCCTTTTCTGACACTTTTTGTTCACATTAAAAAAATCAGTATTTTTGCTAGAAAATTAAAGTGAACCCCCAAACATTATATATTTTTTTAGAGCAGACACCCTAGTAAATAAAATGGTGGGTGCTGCAACTTTTTATCTCACATAGTACTTACACAGCGATTTTTCAAAAGCAATTGTTTTTTAAAATATACACTTTTTTTACATTTTAATGCACAAAAACACAATATATTGGCCAGTTGTTTGGTATGATATAAAAGATGATGCTATGCTGAGTAAATAGATACCAAACATGACATGCTTTAAAATTGCGCATGCCCTGTGCAATGGCGACAAATTGCATACATTTTTAATATCTATAGGCAATGCTTTAAAAGCCTTTACAAGCTACCATTTTAAATTTAGAGAGGAGGTCTAGAGCTATAATTACTGCCCTTGATCCAACGTTCGTGGCGATACCTCACCTGCATGGTGCAATCGCTGTTTCCATACTGGCACAGGGTCAACGCTGTCGACCGCAGGTGAGGGTGGGCGAGGTTCCTTTTTTTTTTTTCTGATTTAATTATTTTTACACTGTCCCTTTAATTTTTTTTTTTGATCACTGTTAATGCTATCTCAGGGAGGGGGAGGGGGGCATTTTCTGCAGCTAATTAGCCACTAGGAATGCTTTTACATGAAAGCCCATCGCCGGCTGAAAAAAATGATACCAGGATGATGCCTGCAGCTGCAGGCATCACCCTGGTATAACCATTCAAAGGCCAGTGGTGTACCAGTACGTCGCTGGTCCTTGTTGGGTGTATATGCTATGTTCTTTTTTTCTTTATGCAGCCTGTGGGCTGAATGAAAAAAAAGAGAAGAAATCTCTGCAAGGAAAAGTGTGTGGTGGTATGCCCACCATTAGAAACCTCCCTGCATCCACCCACTTCTAATGGTGGGCACACATGAAATGTGCCAACAAATATAAAATATATATACCGAAGCATAGGGGCCATCCACCCACTGGCCACCCCAGGCCCCCATGCTTCGGCATATATGCTCTTTTTTTTAACTGCGGATGAAAAATCTCATCCGACAGCACTGCACACACCTACTTATGTCTATTCTGAAAGCAAGACCCTGTTGCTGTCAGAAGAAACAGGTCAGTGCTGCAGTTTGACATTCCTGCAAAGAAATCAACAATGGTTAACAATAAAACATTAACTCAATAAAACAACTTTATAATTGAAATATCTCTTCAAGGAAAAGTGTGTGGTGGTATGCCCACCATTAGAAACCTCCCTGCATCCACCCACTTCTAATGGTGGGCACACATGAAATGTGCCAACAAATATAAATATTTTCCTCGCCGGCTGTTTTCCACCTTCAACTCCCTGCTCTCTCTGCCCCCACCTCCACCCAGTACCTCACTCACCGCCCACGAGATTGCTAACCACTTCCAAAGCAAGATCGACGCAATTCGCAGGGACATCACCACTGCTCAGACTTCCGCCCCACCTAGCATCCCTCACACGAAAACCCCCTCGACACTCCTCTCCTTCAACCTCACCACTGTCCAGACCTCCACCCCGCCCAACATTCCTCACGCTAAAACCCCCTCAACACTCCACTCCTTCGACCCCGTTACCACCCAAGAGGCCACTAAGATCTCTGAAGCTCGTCTTAGCACCTGCCCCCTTGACCCTGTCCCCACACAACTCCTACGATCACCCTCCTCCTCCATCCTACGCTCCCTCACTCACATCTTTAATCTCTTCCTCTCTACTGGCACATTCCCCTCCACTCTGAAGCACGCGCACATCACTCCCATACTTAAAAAACCCTCCCTGGATCCCACTGACCTGAACAACCTTAGACCCATCTCCCTGCTGCCATTTACATCCAAACTCATCGAGCGCTTTGCCTATAATCGCTTAAGCTCCCACCTCACCGACAACAACCTCCTTGATCCTATTAATATATAGTACCCCCTGTGCTATTATACCGTTAAAACGCTAAGCAGCCAGCACTTAAGTGCCACAACCCAGGCACCAAACACAGTAAAAAAATAGAAAACATAAAACAGTGCAGCGCTACAAATTCCTATACAAATGAACGTATAATATATGCTAATCCAATATATCTCATCCCTTGTAAGAATATAGTACTGTGGTCACTCCCAGTGACATCTAAAATAGCGTTTGTTAAACCACACCATAGGTGTACTGCCTGTGTGGATCCTAATAGGGTGCACCAAGATGGCACCCACGCTGGATATGACGTCACTGCGCGGTCCGTTTAGGCCCCTCCCACTGGCGTATCTATGCGTTACGTCACGATTGGTGCACGTGACTTCCTCAGGATATCCTGAGGAAGTCACGTGCACCAATCGTGACGTAACGCGTAGATATGCCAGTGGGAGGGGCCTAAACGGACCACGCAGTGACGTCATATCCAGCGTGGGTGCCATCTTGGTGCACCCTATTAGGATCCACACAGGCAGTACACCTATGGTGTGGTGTAACAAACGCTGATGAATAGCTGCATAAGTGTGAGTAGACAACTGTAGTGTGGCTTTTAATAAAGTAAACGGTTTTACACTATGTTGGATCTTTTGGCTTTACTGGGGATGCTTATGGAGAGGCACCTGTCCTAGTACCGGGAGGTATTAACTGGACACAAAACCTACCAGAGGAGGAGAGTCCCACCACTACTGCTGAGGAGGATTCCATGGTTTTGGAGGAACATAAAGAGGCACTTTTAGCTCATTGGTCCTGAGGGGCCTGGGCAGGAAGGTGAGGGGGCACCCCTGTCACTGTGGATTCACACTCAGTTTGGAGCACCTGCATGAAGAGTTGTTGTGTTTCACTTATTAGGACACTCAAGGACTTAGTATTTTAGATGTCACTGGGAGTGACCACAGTACTATATTCTTACAAGGGATAAGATATATTGGATTAGCATATATTATATGTTCATTTGTATAGGAATTTGTAGCGCTGCACTGTTTTATGTTTTCTATTTTTTAACCTCCTTGATCCCCTACAATCTGGCTTCCGTCCTCTACACTCCACTGAAACCGCCCTACTCAAACTCACCAACGACCTGCTAACCGCTAAAGCCAATGGCCACTACTCAGTGCTACAACTCCTCAATCTCTCCGCGGCTTTCAACATGGTCGACCACCCCCTCGTCCTCAAAAGACTATACTCTTTCGGCCTCAGAGACTCCGCTATCTCCTGGCTCTCTTCCTATCACAACGCTCCTTCAGCGTTACCTATAACGCTGCCACCTCCCCCTCACTCCCCCTCTCTGTTGGGGTCCCCCAAGGTTCTGTCCTCGGGCCCCTTCTCTTCTCCATCTACACCTCCTCCCTTGGTCATCTGATAAACTCCCATGGCTTCCACTACCATCTCTATGCCGATGACACTCAAATCTATCTCTCTACCCCTCGCCTCACCCCTTCAGTCTCCGCCCGAATCACTAGCCTTCTGATCGACATTTCAGATTGGATGCCACTTCACTTCCTCAAATTAAACCTTGCCAAAACCGAGCTCCTAGTTTTCCCCCCAGCCCGTGTCTCTCACATGTGGTACCCCCATACTCGGGAGAAGTAGCAGAATGTATTTTGGGGAGTAATTCCACATATACATATGGCATGTGTGAGCAAGAAACGATTTAAATGACAATTTTGTGTAATTTTTTGTCATTTTCCAAAAACTTGTGGTAAAAAAATAAATTCTTCTATCGATTCAACATGCCTCTCAGCAAATAGTTTGGGGTGTCTACTTTCCAAAAAGGGGTCATTTTGGGGGTTTGGGGCATTTTATGCTTAGCATTAGAAGTTTATGCCACACATCACTCACTCTTCTAACCACCTGAAGACCAAGCCTTTTCTGACACTTTTTGTTCACATTAAAAAAATCTGTATTTTTGCTAGAAAATTAAAGTGAACCCCCAAACATTATATATTTTTTTAGAGCAGACACCCTAGTAAATAAAATGGTGGGTGCTGCAACTTTTTATCTCACATAGTACTTACACAGCGATTTTTCAAACGCAATTGTTTTTTAAAATATACACTTTTTTACATTTTAATGCACAAAAACACAATATATTGGCCAGTTATTTGGTATGATATAAAAGATGATGCTATGCTGAGTAAATAGATAACAAACATGACATGCTTTAAAATTGCGCATGCCCTGTGCAATGGCGACAAATTGCATACATTTTTAATATCTATAGGCAACGCTTTAAAAGCCTTTACAAGCTACCATTTTAAATTTAGAGAGGAGGTCTAGAGCTATAATTACTGCCCTTGATCCAACGTTCGTGGCGATACCTCACCTGCATGGTGCAATCGCTGTTTCCATACTGGCACAGGGTCAACGCTGTCGACCGCAGGTGAGGGTGGGCGAGGTTCCTTTTTTTTTTTCTGATTTAATTATTTTTACACTGTCCCTTTAATTTTTTTTTTTGATCACTGTTAATGCTATCTCAGGGAGGGGGAGGGGGGCATTTTCTGCAGCTAATTAGCCACTAGGAATGCTTTTACATGAAAGCCCATCGCCGGCTGAAAAAAATGATACCAGGATGATGCCTGCAGCTGCAGGCATCACCCTGGTATAACCATTCAAAGTCCAGTGGTGTACCAGTACGTCGCTGGTCCTTGTTGGGTGTATATGCTATGTTCTTTTTTTCTTTATGCAGCCTGTGGGCTGAATGAAAAAAAAGAGAAGAAATCTCTGCAAGGAAAAGTGTGTGGTGGTATGCCCACCATTAGAAACCTCCCTGCATCCACCCACTTCTAATGGTGGGCACACATGAAATGTGCCAACAAATATAAAATATATATACCGAAGCATAGGGGCCATCCACCCACTGGCCACCCCAGGCCCCCATGCTTCGGCATATATGCTCTTTTTTTTAACTGCGGATGAAAAATCTCATCCGACAGCACTGCACACACCTACTTATGTCTATTCTGAAAGCAAGACCCTGTTGCTGTCAGAAGAAACAGGTCAGTGCTGCAGTTTGACTTTCCTGCAAAGAAATCAACAATGGTTAACAATAAAACATTAACTCAATAAAACAACTTTATAATTGAAATATCTCTTCAAGGAAAAGTGTGTGGTGGTATGCCCACCATTAGAAACCTCCCTGCATCCACCCACTTCTAATGGTGGGCACACATGAAATGTGCCAACAAATATAAATATTTTCCTTGCCGGCTGTTTTCCACCTTCAACTCCCTGCTCTCTCTGCCCCCACCTCCACCCAGTACCTCACTCACCGCCCACGAGATTGCTAACCACTTCCAAAGCAAGATCGACGCAATTCGCAGGGACATCACCACTGCTCAGACTTCCGCCCCACCTAGCATCCCTCACACGAAAACCCCCTCGACACTCCTCTCCTTCAACCTCACCACTGTCCAGACCTCCACCCCACCCAACATTCCTCACGCTAAAACCCCCTCAACACTCCACTCCTTCGACCCCGTTACCACCCAAGAGGTCACTAAGATCTCTGAAGCTCGCCTTAGCACCTGCCCCCTTGACCCTGTCCCCACACAACTCCTACGATCACCCTCCTCCTCCATCCTACGCTCCCTCACTCACATCTTTAATCTCTTCCTCTCTACTGGCACATTCCCCTCCACTCTGAAGCACGCGCACATCACTCCCATACTTAAAAAACCCTCCCTGGATCCCACTGACCTGAACAACCTTAGACCCATCTCCCTGCTGCCATTTACATCCAAACTCATCGAACGCTTTGCCTATAATCGCTTAAGCTCCCACCTCACCGACAACAACCTCCTTGATCCTATTAATATATAGTACCCCCTGTGCTATTATACCGTTAAAACGCTAAGCAGCCAGCACTTAAGTGCCACAACCCAGGCACCAAACACAGTCAAAAAATAGAAAACATAAAACAGTGCAGCGCTACAAATTCCTATACAAATGAACATATAATATATGCTAATCCAATATATCTCATCCCTTGTAGGAATATAGTACTGTGGTCACTCCCAGTGACATCTAAAATAGCGTTTGTTACACCACACCATAGGTGTACTGCCTGTGTGGATCCTAATAGGGTGCACCAAGATGGCACCCACGCTGGATATGACGTCACTGCGCGGTCCGTTTAGGCCCCTCCCACTGGCGTATCTATGCGTTACGTCACGATTGGTGCACGTGATTTCCTCAGGATATCCTGAGGAAGTCACGTGCACCAATCGTGACGTAACGCGTAGATACACCAGTGGGAGGGGCCTAAACGGACCGCGCAGTGACGTCATATCCAGCGTGGGTGCCATCTTGGTGCACCCTATTAGGATCCACACAGGCAGTACACCTATGGTGTGGTGTAACAAACGCTGATGAATAGCTGCATAAGTGTGAGTAGACAACTGTAGTGTGGCTTTTAATAAAGTAAACGGTTTTACACTATGTTGGATCTTTTGGCTTTACTGGGGATTGTTATGGAGAGGCACCTGTCCTAGTACCGGGAGGTATTAACTGGACACAAAACCTACCAGAGGAGGAGAGTCCCACCACTACTGCTGAGGAGGATTCCATGGTTTTGGAGGAACATAAAGAGGCACTTTTAGCTCATTGGTCCTGAGGGGCCTGGGCAGGAAGGTGAGGGGGCACCCCTGTCACTGTGGATTCACACTCAGTTTGGAGCACCTGCATGAAGAGTTGTTGTGTTTCACTTATTAGGACACTCAAGGACATAGTATTTTAGATGTCACTGGGAGTGACCACAGTACTATATTCTTACAAGGGATAAGATATATTGGATTAGCATATAATATATGTTCATTTGTATAGGAATTTGTAGCGCTGCACTGTTTTATGTTTTCTATTTTTTAACCTCCTGATCCCCTACAATCTGGCTTCCGTCCTCTACACTCCACTGAAACCGCCCTACTCAAACTCACCAACGACCTGCTAACCGCTAAAGCCAATGGCCACTACTCAGTGCTACAACTCCTCAACCTCTCCGCGGCTTTCAACATGGTCGACCACCCCCTCATCCTCAAAAGACTATACTCTTTCGGCCTCAGAGACTCCGCTATCTCCTGGCTCTCTTCCTATCTATCACAACGCTCCTTCAGCGTTACCTATAACGCTGCCACCTCCCCCTCACTCCCCCTCTCTGTTGGGGTCCCCCAAGGTTCTGTCCTCGGGCCCCTTCTCTTCTCCATCTACACCTCCTCCCTTGGTCACCTGATAAACTCCCATGGCTTCCACTACCATCTCTATGCCGATGACACTCAAATCTATCTCTCTACCCCTCGCCTCATCCCTTCAGTCTCCGCCCGAATCACTAGCCTTCTGAACGACATTTCAGATTGGATGTCACTTCACTTCCTCAAAGTAAACCTTGCCAAAACCGAGCTCCTAGTTTTCCCCCCAGCCCGCGCCCCCCCCCCCCCCCCGACCTCTCCATCACGACCAACAACACCACCATCAGCCCCACCCCGCAAGCCAGAGTACTTGGTGTCATTCTAGACTCCAATCTGTCTTTCCAGCCCCAGATCCAATCGCTGACAAATTCATGCAGACTCCACCTCCACAACATCTCTAAAATACGCACATTCCTAACTCCAGAAACTACAAAGCAACGCGTTCACTCCCTTATCATATAACGACTTGACTACTGTAACTCCCTCCTTGTCGGCTTACCCCAACACAGGCTAACCCTGCTTCAGTCTACTCTGAATTCTGCGGCCAGACTCATCCACCTTACTAACTGCTCCGTATCTGCCACCCCCCTCTGCCAATCCCTCAACTGGCTTCCGATTGCCCAACGCATAACACTCAAAATACTAACACTGATGTACAAAGCTGTTCATAACACTGCCCCAAACTACATCACCGACCTGATATCCATCTACCACCCAAATCGCACTCTCCGCTCCTCACAAGACCTCCTACTCTCTAGTTCCCTGGTCTCCTCCTCCCATGCCCGCCTCCAGGGCTTCTCCCATCCTCTGGAACTCACTACCCCAATCCATCAGACTGTCACCTACCCTCCTCACCTTTAGGCGCACCCTGAAAACCCATCTCTTCAGAGAAGCCTACCCCGCCCTCACCTAACTGCTGATCTCCTCCGCTCCCCCCACCACTCCATCCCCCACTGCTATTTCCTCCTGTACCACTCTCCCCTCCCTCCTAGATTGTAAGCTCCAAGGAGCAGGGCCCTCGAACCCCTCATGTATTTTATTGTATTGTTACTGTATTGTCTCATGTATTGTCTCCCATTGTAATGTACAGCGCTGAGCAAACTGTTGGCGCTATATAAATACAGTATAATAATAATATTTAGACTACTACAATAAAGAACATATTTTAAAATATATAATACTAATAATAATATTCAACAACTATATTTTTTTTTGTTTTTTTTTTGTTTTTTTTTTTAATTTTTTTGTTTTTTTGGGTTTTTTTTTAAAGCATTAAATACTATAACTTCTACAAGACAGGAAAACTCTTAAAATATATAATACAATAAATACATCTAAGCTGATAATATTAATAATAGATCTCTATAATACCATTCTCCTCATCGATCACGTAGTCGATTCCATTGTCATCTAGAAACTCTCTCATACGGTTGAAATCCTGGTTCCCTCGCACGATAGGAATGTTCGCCCGGCACATGGGACAGGTAGCACTCTGTTCAACCCATTGTTGGAGGCAGCGGTTGTGGAATTGGTGATCGCAGGGTAGGGTAGTATTGGCGTCTCCATCTTCACAATCTGCTAAACAAATGGTACAGATTACCTGCTCCTCGCCGCGAGGCTCCATGGCCGGTGCTCCCTGTGGCTCCATGGCTGGTGCACCCTGTGGCTCCATGGCTGGTGCACCCTGTGGCTCCATGGCTGGTGCACCCTGTGGCTCCATGGCCAGAGCTCCCTGTGGCTCCATGGCCAGAGCTCCCTGTGGCTCCATGGCCAGAGCTCCCTGTGGCTCCATGGCCGGTGCTCCCTGTGGCTCTGGGTGGTGCTCAGCAGCCCTGTTGCGGTCTCTTGGAGATCGGCTTCGGCTGATGGCGGCGTCCTCCCTTCTCTGCCGATGTTGCGCTCTGGACCTCGTCCGATGAGCTATGGGAGACTCTCCGCCCTCCTGACGTGATGGCCTTCCACGAGATGGACGTCGTGAAGATCTCGGCATCCTGGTAGTAATTGATGCCGGAGTACCTGAAAACAGCTTAAATATATCTAATATTAAGTAGAAAAGGTACAATTTCTGGGGAAATTGTGTTCTTGCCTGCAGCAGTAGTCTACAAGTGCAGTGGGCGGAGTAGCATTTGTCACTCTGCTGGCTGCTCACACACCTGGGTTCCTATGGCAACTCACTCTACAGCAAGGGCAGAGGAGTGGGCGGAGCCTCTGTTGACACAGCTGGGTTGCTATGGCAACTCACTCTGAGAGGCATTTTTATATACACACTGCTCCAACTTGCCAACTTCACTGGCGATTGCCATCTTCAAACACTTGTAGTTTTAAAAGTATAAATGCTACCGTGAAAAGGGTTATATTGTTAGAATCACAAGAACCAGACCTAAATTTTGATGTATAGTATGTGTCTGAAATATTAAAAATGAATGCACAGTCGCAGTTTAAAAATGTCCCTTAAAATTTCAGGTGACTGTGAGTGAAGTTTCAATGAAAGTCAATGGGAGGGGTGAGTTGCAAACAAATGGTCATATTGTGAAAACTATCAGGACTATGGCTTAGCCGTGAACATTTTTAGTGACAGCAGGGTTAGCTGAACGTTTTGATATAAGATATGTGTAGGTGGGCTTGAAAATGACATAGTGATGGCAGTTTACAAATCATGTTCTGATTTTTCCTTCCACACTGTAGCTTTGTCATTTCTCACTCTAGTTGCACCATTCATTCCTATGGGAAAATTTCACCACAAAAACCGCGATATTTCGTGAACGATTCGGCGAAACGTTCCACAAAGTAATAGCAATCCGATCGGGAACAATCCGCACGTTTTGATATATTACTTGTCTTTGTAGTGTAAAAACTGTGGGAGGAGTTAGCGTGGCAAATTTGGCTATAAGAATAAGAATATATTTGTGAGATAACAATAAGTGATCTTTGCAAGAACACTGAATTACACAGGATTGGGGCCATTCAATGGTTATTATTGAGTTCTGCCACAAGATGGCATTCTCAGGTGTAATACCGCTCCTCGCCATAGATGTCTCCCTTCCCAGTCGGCTCTATACAGAGAAAACGGCGGCCATCTTTAGCTATGTAAAGTCTATGGGAGGCGGAGGAGAGGAGCAGCTGAGAGGGGAACAGGAAAGGAACGGCCGGGGTGGGGATGATGGCCTCCCGGGGGGAGCTGAGCTGAGCAGGTGAGGAGGACAGAGGGCAGGAGAGCTGGGTAGGTGGATGGAGGAGGCCGGGGGGCTTTGTGGAGAAGGCTGGGGGGATTGTCTGTATAAAAAGGCTGATAGGAGGTCATGTCTGGAGAAGGTGGGGGAATAAGAGGCACAGATATAGCTGGGGCTCCCCAACCTGCCCCCCAGCGTCCCCCCCACCTGCCTCCTCAGCATCTCCCCAATTTCCCCCTCAGCGTTATCCCCCCCGCCCCATTCAGCTTTATCCCCCCCACACCCTCAGCTTTATCCCCCCCCAGCTTTATCCCCCCACACCCTCAGCTTTATCCCCCCCCCTCCACACCCTCTGGGTTATCCCCCCCGCACCCACTTAGCTTTATCCCCCCCTCCGCCCACTTAGCGGTCTTCCCCCCTGCCCCCTTAGCGTTTCCCCCCCCCACCTTTTCCCCCAGTTTCCCCCCCCCAGCCCAGTGTTTCCCTCCACCTGCCTCCCCCAGTTTTCCCCCAGAACACTGGGGAGGCAGACTGTGGCTGACCCCCCCCAGGCCTGCACAGGGTACAGCTCACTGAAATCAAAATAAAAGAAAAACAAAACTGTGTGACTGGCCCCCAAGTTGTGGCCAACAATGCCCTGAGTGTCCGAGTTCTCCAGTCCTCCCACTTCTTCCACAAGTCTTTCAGTGCCGCATTCCTGGGCCGTCCTGGTGTCATCCGGCCCTCAGAGTGTAACCAGTCCTCACCCAGGGTGCGTTTTTTTAGGTCATGTGGCAGAAATGTGCTGGTTGTTAAGAAGTGGCCGCCCACCGGCATCCTTCACAGCCAATCAATAGCTGCTAGTTAAAGGATAAGTTCACTTTTTATGAATAAAAGCACTTTTTTTTTAAAATTTTCTGGTGGAAAAAAAATGTGCACTTATTTATTTGTTTCAGGAGCCTGTAAAGCTTTGTACCAGCAATCAGCAGATGGCTGATTGCTGGTACTCAGCAATCACAGAGATCACCAGATGCGCGCTGCTGGGGGCACGCGGGAGGGCGCGTTCTAGGAGGATGTCGTATGACGCCCTCCCAGAACTGGACAACTGCGCTGTAGCCTTTATTCGGCTATAGGCTGGTTGTCAAATGGTTAAGAAGCCAGTACCTGATGACGTCCTTAACAACCAGCTATTCACCAATATGCTTTGCAATGCAACACATTTAACACACACCACAAAACGCACAGCAACCGTGGTATAAACGTGTGAAATATGCATATGTGTTTTTGCCGCAAGTCAGCGTGAAAGTAGCCTAAGTGATGACACAGCCCCTGTGATGTTGCTTGTCACATGGTGTTTCGGGAAGTAAACAGAGGAAGGCTTGTGAGAGTGAGAACCTATACTATAGATCTGTGATCATGTCATTAGAGCAAAGGTGTCTTCACATCGCAGCATTTTAGGATACTGAGAATATTCGTTAGAATGCACACGTGCCAGAGGTGTCCCCAGGAAGGTAAACATCAGTATTGTATTAACCGCTTCCCGTCCACCCTATAGCAGAAGTACTGCTACAAGGCGGCACGGGTGCACAAAATCACGTGTATATACTTGATTTTGCATTTCCAGGTAGGGGGCGCCCATGTGCCCTACCCGCGTCACCATTCGCGGCTGCAGCTATCAGTCACCGGGTCCCAGTCGGTGTTTACTCACCGGCACACGGTGATTGCCGAACATCTCCGACAGTGAAGGGGGGGGGGGGGGGGGAATGGTTTGTAAACAAAACAGTTCTCTCCCCTGTCAGCTCCTGCCCACTGCTTTGCATGGCTGTGCAGAGCACTAACACACAGCCCCATAGTAACACAGAACACAGGTTAACCCTTTAATTGCCCCACATGTTAACCCCTTCCTCCCAGCTGCCATTAGTACAGTGTCAGTGGTTTTTATTAGC